>NC_138382.1:155633-168546 GCF_054177405.1 Leptonychotes weddellii
CCCAAAGACCTCCGTCCCTCCGCCGCGGATCCACCCTCAGGGACCCCAAAGACCTCCGTCCCTCCGCCGCGGATCCACCCTCAGAGACCCAAAGACCTCCGTCCCTCCGCCGCGGATCCACCCTCAGGGACTCCTCAGACTCCCATTATTTCATCCACTGCCCGCCCCCATCACTGACCCGACGCTAATCACAGACATCAGAGACTTCCCACGAGTCAACTCCCGATGTTCCCGTCGCTGCACTCACCTGCCCCTCACTCAAGCTCTCTCAAGACAGTGGCCATTTACCTCAGGTGGTGACTAAATCTGTCCGACTTCTTTTCTCACTCCCTCCGGGTTCCTGCGGGATTCCTTACGCCGCCGCCTGGGTGTGCGCATGCTCAGTAGCGGGTGCTCGGCGGCAGGTCTCCCGGACTCAACATGGCTCTCTGCTAAAATCGGCCCCCGCCAAATGGCTGACTCGGCGCCGACATGGCGGCGCCCAGTAGCCACTCAGACCTGCGGGCGGCCATGTTGAAGTGACGTAAAGACTGTGTAGCTCAGAGTTGTCAGGGGGAAATGTGGCAAGTGAGGTACTACTCTAGGAGTAGGCCAGGAAGCAGCCAGAGTCCAAGGCCCCCCAGTGCCTTTCTGCGTGCTCCTGTGTACTCAACACCACCACTGAGCCAATCAGCAATTACAGAACACTCCGCCCCAAAACAGCAAGACACACATTCTATTCAAGCGCCCATGGAGCATATACCAAGATGTATCATAACCTGTGTCATAAAACATATCAAATTTAAGAACCGAATCATACAGGCTATGTTCTCTGGACACAGTAGAATCAAAGTAGAAATCAGGAACAGGGGCGCCTGGATGGCTCAGTCGGTTAAGCAGCCATCTTCGGCTCAGGTCACGATCCCAGAGTCCTGGGATGGAGCTCCTTGTTGGGGGTCCTTCCTCAGCGGGGAGCCTGCTTCTCCCTCTCCCTCTGCTTGCCACTCCACCTGCTTGTGCTCTCCTTCTATCTCTATCAAGTAAATAAATAAAATCTTAAAAAAAAAATCAGGAACAGAAAGATGACAGGAAGTTAACACTTGTAAATTAAACAAGAGTTCGAAGTAATCCATGGGCCAAAGGGGAAGTCTCAAGATTTTTAAAATACATTGAAATGGGGCGCCTGGGTGGCTCAGTCGTTAAGCGTCTGCCTTCGGCTCAGGTCATGATCCCGGGGTCCTGGGATGGAGCAGGAAGCCTGCTTCTCCCTCTCCCACTCGCCCTGCTTGTGCTCCCTCTCTGGCTGTGTCTCTCTGTCAAATAAATAAATAAAATCTTATTAAAAAAAACACATTGAAATGAATGAAAATGAAAACACAACATATCAAAGTTTGTAGGTTGTAGCTAAGGCAGTGGTGAGAGGAAATTCTGTACCAGAGAAAAATTTTAAAGGTTTACATTACAAAAGAAGAAAATTCTCAAATCGATTACCTACACTCCCACCTCAATAAACTAAAAAAGGAAGAAGGAAATAATGAAGAGCAGAAACAATGAAATTGAAAAACAATAGAGAAAACAATAAGCTGAAATGAGTATCCGGAAGAGATATCTGGCCCCCTGTGTTCATTGTAGCATTATTCACAACAGCCAAAATGCAAACAACCTAAGTGTTCATCAATGCATGAATGGATAATGAGGTACATACATACAGTGGAATACTTGGCCACAAAAAGAAGGAAATTCTGCCATTTGCAACAACATGGATGGACCTTGAGGGTATTATGCTAAGTCAAATAAGTCAGAAAAAGGCAAATATTGTATGTTCTCACTTATATTTGGAATCTAAAAAATGAAAAAAAATACTGAATTCATAGATACAGAGAATAGATCGTGGTTAGGGGAGTGCTGAGTGAAGGTCTTCAAAAGATGCAAACTTCCACTTATAAAATAAGTAAGTCCTGGGGATGTAATGCACAGCATGATGACTGTAATAATACAGTACTGCATATTTGAAAGTTGCTAAGAGAGTAGAATGTAAAAGTCCTCACTGTAAAATATATATATATAACTGTGTGGTGATAGATGTTAACTAGACTTATAATGGTGATCACTTTGCAATATATACATAGAGCAAATAATATTGTACACCTGAAACTAATGTAATGTTATATGTGCACTATATCTCAATAAAAATTGTAATTATGTGAGATAATTGATGTGTTAACTAACCTTATTTTTGTAATAGTTTTATAATATATATGTGCACCAGATCATCATATTGTATATCTTAAACTTACACAATGTTATATGTCAACTAGATCTCAATAAAGGTGGGGGATGAATTCAAACTCAGTTACTAAAAAAAGACACAAATAGATTAAAAGTAATGGAGAAAGCCATAGTATGCTAAATAACACTAACCAAAAGAAAGTTAAAGTAGCTATATTTGAGATAAGTCTGACTTCAAGAGAAGGAAAATTATCAGTGATAAAAAGGGCATTACATAATGACATATAATACATAATAATAAAGGGGTCAATTATTCAAGATGGCATAACAATCTTCAATGTCTATGAGCCTAAGAACAAAGCACTAAAATATGTCCGTCAAAAACTGCAAGGAGAATTAGTCAAATTCTAATTAGTCAAATTAGTCAAATCCAATATTATAATTGGAGACTTCAATACTCCTCTATCAACAATTGACAGACCCAGCAGGCTGAAAATCAATAGTGATATACTTGAACTGAACAGCACCATTAATCCATTGGATCTAGTTGACATTTATAAAAATAATTCATCCAACAATGTGATACACATTACTCTCAAGCCCACATGAAACATTCACCAAGATACACCACATTCTGGGCCATTAAACACATCTTAACAAATTCCAAGGAATATAAACCATACAAAGCATGTTCTCAGAAAACAATGAAATTAAACTAAAAATCAGTAACAGAAAAGGAGCTGGAAAATCCCAAAATATCTGAAGACTGAGAACACAGCTCTAAATAACACATGCATCAAAAAATAAGTCTCAAGAGAGTTTTTCAAAAATATTTTAAATTAAATGATGAAAATATCATTTATAAAAAATTCTGAAATTCAGCAAAAGTAGTGGTTATAGGGAATATATGGTATTGAAGGCATTGATTAGAAGGGAAAAATAGTTAAAATCAATAATCTAAACTTCCATCTTAGGAAATTAGAGAAAGAGGAACCAGATAAAACTAATGGAAGCAGAAAAAAATAATGTTAAAGTAGAAATAAATGAAACTAAAAACAAGATATTAATAGAGAAAATCAGTAAAACCAACAGCTATCTCTTTGAAAATATCAATAGAATTGATAAGCTCCTTGCCAGGGTAACTAAGAAAAAAAAGAGGACAAAATTAATAGCAGAAATGAGAGAACATCACTACTTATCCTATGTGTGTTAAAAGGAAAAGAAAGGAACTTAAAAGAATTTAATTTTTTTAGGGCACCTGTGTGGCTCAGTAGTTTGAGCATCTGCCTTCAGCTCAGGTTATGATACTAGGGTCCTAGGATCCAGCCCTGCATGGGCTCTCTGCTCAGCCAGGAGCCTGCTTCTCCCTCTGCCTGCCCTTCCCCCTGTTTGTGTGTGCACTTGGTGTGTGCGAGCTCTCTCTCTCTGTGTCAAATAAATGACTAAAATCTTTTTAAAAAAGAATTTAAATTTTTTAGAACAGTTTAAACTTCACAGCAAAATTGAGAAGGTACAGATATTGCCTGTCTACTCCGAGCTTTCATCCATGCATAGCCTCTCCCTATTCTTAGTATCTTCCACTAGAGTTGTACATCTGTTACAACTGACAAACCTATATTGACATATCATATGCCCCCAAAGTCCATAGTTTACATTATGGTTCACTCTGTGTTATACAGTCTAGGAGTTTGGACAAATATATAATGACAAGTATCCATCATTATGGCACCCTCTGAAAATCCTATGTGACTATTCATCCCTTCCCCTACCTCAACCCCTGGAAACCATTTACCTTTTTCCTAGTTACCTTTTTCCTAGTTTTGCCTTTTCCAGAATGTCATATAGTTGGAATCCTATAGTATGTAGACTTTGGCTTTCACTTAGTAACATGCACTTAAGTTTCCTCCAAATTTTTCATGGCTTGAAAGCTCATTTCTTTTCAGCACTAAATAATACTCCATTGCCTAGATGTACCAGTTTATTTATCCATTCACCTACCAAAGGACATCTTGATTGCTAACAAGTTTTGACAATTACGAATAAAGCTGCCATAAATATCCATGTGCAGGTTTTTTTGTAGGCCTAAGTTCTCACCTCCTTTGGGTAAATACTAAAGAGTGCAAATGCCGAGTCATATATTGAGTATATTTAGTTTTGTGAGAAACTGTCACAGTGTTCCAAAGTGGCTATCCCATTTTGCATTCCCATCTGCAATAAATGAGAGTTCCTTTGCTCCACATCCTTGTCAGCATTTGATTTTTGTCAGTATTCTGGATTTTAGTCATTCTAATACATGTGTAGTAGTATCTCATTATGGTTTTAATTTGCATTTTCCTGCTGACATATGATGTGAAGCATCTTTTCATGTGTTTATTTGCCATCTGTCTATCTTCTTTGGGGAGGTGTCTGTTAAGGTCTTTAGCTCATTAAAATCAGGTTGTTTTCTTATTGTTGAGTTTCAAAAGTTGTCTTTTTTAGAACGATCCTTTAACAGATGTGTCTTGCATATATTTTCTCCCAGTGTGTGGCTTGTCTTTTCATTCTCCTAACATTGTCTTTTGAAAGCATAAGTTTTAATTTTAATAAAATATATCTTACCAATTTTTTCTTTAATGGATAGGCCTTTGGTATTGTAAACAGTCATTGTCATACCCTATGTTATCTTTTGAGAGTTTTATGGTTTTCCATTTTCCATTTAGTTCTTTATTTTGATTTACTTTTGTGAACGGAGTCAAGTCTTTGTCTAAGCTTGTGTGTGTGTGTGTCTGGTTGTTCCAGCACCATTTGTTAAAAAGACTATCTTTGCCCCATGGCGCTTTTGTAAAAAATCAGCTGACTATATTGATGTGGATCTATTTGTGGTGTTGCAGAGATCTACTCATCTTGCAGTGCCCAAGTCATGCTTTTGTCCATAGTCCCCTTAATAAACCATTTCTTTGTCAAACTGGACTTGTCAGCCTTTTTTTTTTTTTTTTTTAGTCTTAAGGCTTGTTTTAAGTGGAGTGTTGAAGTCTTCAAGTATTATTGTAGGACTGTATTTCTCCCTTCAATTCTGCCAACATTTGCTTCATAGTTAGGCTTCAATGTTATTACAAATTGGTCTGACACTCACAGTCAGGCCATTTTGTCCTCCTGTTAAGACATAACAATCTCACAAAATACTAATTTCATCCAAGATTACTCTGAGACCTAAATCTTTAAAAAAAATTAGGGGTGCCTGAGTGGCTCAGTCAAAGTGTCTGCCTTCAGCTCAGGTCATGATCCCCAGGTCCTGGGATAGAGCCCTACATCCAGCTCTCTACTCAGCAGGGAGCCTGTTTCTCCCTCTCCTCCCCTCTCCTGCTCTCTCTTGCTATCTCTGTCCTATCTCTATCTAAGTAAATAAATAATCTTTGAAAAAAAATTTTTAAATGGGGCACCTGGGTGGCTCAGTCAGTTAAGTGTCAGACTCTTGGTTTTGGCTCAGGTCATAATCTCAGGGTTGTGAGACTGAGACCCATGTTGGGCTCTGCGCTCACTGGGGAGTCTGCTTGAGATTCTCTCTCTCCCTCTCCCTCTGCCCCTCCCTCCACTTGCACTCTCTCTCTAATAAATCTTTAAAAAAGAGAGAGATTACTCTGAGACCATAAATTGCAACAAACACAAGGACACTTCATAATGCTAAGCACAGACAAAAACAGAATGCAGTGCCATCCACAAAATAGTCATCACATTGCCTTACTTTCTGACAGCATCCAACCTAGAGCAAACTCCCCACAACTTGAGATTCTACCCCAAATCATCCAAAGCTCAAATCCTATAATAGCTTCTTTCTAACTCCTCTTTATTTAGACTTCTCATAATTCTCCATGATGTTGTTGTTCCTTACTGCAATAATAGTAATTGTTCGGGGCACCTGGGTGGCTCAGTCGTTAAGTGTCTGCCTTCGGCTCAGGTCGTGATCCCAGCGTCCTGGGATCGAGCCCCACATCAGGCTCTCTGCTCTGCGGGACGCCTGCTTCTCCCTCCCCCACTCCCCCTGCTTGTGTTCCCTCTCTCGCTGTGTCTCTCTCTGTCAAATAAATAAAATCTTTAAAATAAATAAATAAATAATAGTAATTGTTTAACCACAGGTGTGTTCCTGGTGGACTTTAACTGAAGTTTTGAAAGAGTCCCTGGTGAAGAGGTCCCTGGGCACCGGATCAAGCCCCACCTCAGGGTCTTGTACATGACAGGGAAGTCATACTTTGTATGCACCAACCTGAAAGGAAATACAGATCAAATGATATGATCAAGAGAACAAAGCCTGTGAATTTTATACTTAGTAACCTCAGACTGAATACACACCTGCCATTTGCAAAGGCTCAGTGTCCATCAAAGGAGTGGCTGATCTAAGATTTGGGGGAGTCAAGGAAAGGGACTTGGGACAAAAGGGGCCAGTGGAGCTCCTAGGTGGTCAGAAGCCATCACCTGCCTCTTGGAAGCTCAGAGGTCAGACAAAGGCTGACTTCCCACAGTGGCCAAGCTCTTTCTTTGCCTTTAGACCCTACTTATCCAGTTTTCCTTTTTGCCTCAATTTCCTGGAAGCTGTATTTTTCATACAAAGCTATATTTCTGGTACACACATATCTCAGCTATTGTTTTTATTTCCTTATTGTTAAAGAAAAAAATTAAAAAATCATTCTGATCGTAGTTAAAAAGTAAAGCATTCTTTATTCAGGACCATAGTGATAGGTGTAGAGACTACTGCAAGGAGGTTTTGCTGGAGGGGAGAGATACTGGAGTCAACTCTGAACACGAGGGTAAGGGGGGTGGTGGACTGACAAGGAGCAGAGTGAGGGCCAGTGGATAAAAAATTACTGAGTAAACAAGGCTAGGGGGAATTCTCCCTACAGGCTCACCAGGATGCTTGTCGAAAGCAGGCGAGGAGGATAAAAAACGGAGGGGAGGATGAGTAATTTGCTCGGACAGTAAAGGTGATCAGGTACCAAGGATTTTTCCTAAGCTGACTCAGTAGGATTCTCGATAAAGCCGGACTAAGTAGTCCAGGACAGGGCCCAATGTTGGGCCTACTGGAGATGAAGGCTCAGCGGAGCCTGACTCCGGTTCGGTCGAGGAGTCTTTGTGCCCATCTTGAAGGCCCTGGAAATCCATGGGGATACACACAGCACAAGGGGACCTTACCAGGTGGGTTAAATGCTGGGCTTGTGAGCCGCTCTGAGAACCGGCTGTCCTCGTGTGGGAAATGACTCACGCACAGAAGGCGGTGAACACGAGCCCTGTGACCTGGGCTTCCCACTGGACTGGCCACGAGCCCCTGCCCCGCAGCTCCCGACTCTTCCAGGCCAGGGACTTCCCCCCTATCTCCACGATCTCCACACCAGACTCCCTCCAGCCCACTGGCGGACCGAATCTGCCCGCGAGGACGCCGGGTCCCCACGAAGCGCCCGGCAGTCGGGGACCCCAGCTTGGCGGCAGTTCCGCGGGCGCGCGCAGCCCCGCCTCGCGGCCTCCGTAGTTCCGCGGGCGCGCGCAGCCCCGCCTCGCGGCCTCCGTAGTTCCGGCAGCGGGGCCTGTTCCGCGGGCGGAAGTCGCTCTAGAAGGGCGCTTCTGCGGTTGCCCCTGTCTCCGCGATCCCAGAAGCCTGCGACCGGAGAGTTGGAGTGGTTGGTCAGTGATGGCTGGGTTCGTGGGTTAGTGCCCCAGTTAGTGATGCGACACTCGCGAGGTCAGCGTTCGCGCCCGCGGGCCCAGGGAGGATGGCTGTGATCCTGAGGTTTAGGGGTCCGACGTGGGGACCGTCACGCGAGGCTGTGTGCTCGCCGGCGGCGTGACCGTCGGGCCAGGGACGCGGGCTCTGTGGGCTGGTGACGTTGGTCCGTGGCTGAGTAATTGGGGTCCGAAGTTTAGTGATGAGGATCTGGTGAGGTCAGTGGCGGACTCGGGGGGTGGTCACTCTCAGGGCTCAGTTGGTAGAGACCTCGTGGTATCCTGATCACAGGTGGAAATTTTAATAGTTGATAGTACTGTACCACTCTTGTGCTTGGTGCTAAGTTATGTCTCCCTTTAAATAGTCTGCAGCCGCATAATCACTGCCCTATGAATTTTTAAAGAGTTACTCTTAATTTACACTCAATAAAATAATCTTTTTGGTGTAGAATTTAAGCATTTTGTGTAACCATTCAAGATGCCTCCTGAATTTTTAGCTCTTGGCTCCACCATTTAGTACCCTGGTGACCCTGGGCAGGTTTCTTCAGAGCTCTCTGCGTCTCCACTGAGAGAATTGAGTGAGTTAATACACGAGTATGGCGCAGACTAATTGCTTAACAGATGTTAGCTATTAAGTTATATTTTCTCTTCGTAATTTTATTTTCTTCTTCACACGGATGATTGTAATGTCATCCGCGTTTTTACTGAATTGAGGTGCCAACTTTTATATGAATTAATTTCTGATAATTTGATCACATTAATTCTTCTGTGGATGGCTGAATGAACTATGAGCTGTGTCTGAGTTGGAGGCTGTATGGTAGCTTCGCTTAGGCCACTAAACAGAAATATGTCTTCCTTGCATTCCCTTATCAGACTCCTTTATTCAGGAATTATTGCGCACCTGTGTGTAGGAACATCCAGTTATCCAGGTAAAGATACCATGTTATGGTGTGGGTGACAGGCAGTATGTGTAAATACAAACAGATGAGGAAGGTGATTTTCCGTAGTAAGTGCAGTGAGGAAGGCAGTGACAGGGTTGAGTGGGACTGTGGGAAGCCGCTGGAGGGTTTTAAAGCAGGGGAGTGAACAGATCTGTTTCACTTTTAAAAACCACTCTGGATGTCAGAGGTGGGGTTGGGGAGAGTGTCCTGGGGATTTTATTAGGGCTTATGTGCAAAATAATCAGTGTTAAAGAATAATAGGATATTGTTGGGGAAAAGTGCAGTTAGGGCTACCATTAGAGCAACCCATTAGATTAGCCAAATATTTTAAATTATCTTTTTGAATGATACACACGTGGTAAAACACACAAATACACAGGCACACCAACAAAATTTAGAAAGTAGAAAGGGTTACAGAAAAAAGATGTCTTGTGGCACCTGGGTGGCTCAGTCAGTTAAGCATCTGACTTCGGCTCAGGTCATGATCCCAGGGTCCTGGAATTGAGTCTCTTGTTGGGCTCCCTGCTCAGTGGGGAGTCTGCTTCTCCCTCTCCCTCTGCCCTTCCCCCTGTTCATGTACTCTCTCTTTCTCTCTTTCCCTCCCTCCCTCAAATAAAATCTTCAAAAAATTTTAAAAATTAAAAAAAATTAAAATCACTAGAATAATGGGTAGAGTCATATAGATGTTCCTAGTTCTATTAGGTCAAAAGGAAGGAGGACAAGAACAGAAAAGACAAGCCTTCAAAGAAACTTGCTGTTTGGTCTACAGTCAATATGAAGGGGTGACCTTTGGAGCCACAAAGAAAGATTAAATCGTAGTTGATTATGCTTGTTCCTCAAGGAGTCAGTCTCACTGAGCAGTAGTAAGCAACAACTCAAATGTCCACATAGAGCATCAGGTCCCTGAAAAAGCCTTCTTCCAGTTCCTCGGGTTCTCCCACCAAAGACACAGACATGTCCAGCAGCAAAATCCTAGCAAATGTCCCCACTGTTTGAGGATAAGAACATCTACCCACTATAAAAGCAGAGAAGGACTCCTGGAGAGAAATGGGGAGTATTCCTTGCTAAAGGAGCTGAGACTGCAGAAAGATGGTTTTGGGTTTATGACACCCATCGCTGTGTTTTTCCAGCCACGGGGCTCCAAACCATTTCGCCTTCCTCTTACCACTTCCCAGACTTCTTTGGTTGTCTTTAGTTATGCCCATGGTTTATAGTGGTTCTGACTCAGAGGAGCAAGTAGAAACAGGTCTGTGCCGTCTAGTATGGACCCGAGGTCTGTTCAGCTTAAAAAACCTGCTGGACTGTTTTCCAAATCAGTGGTCCCGTTTCACGTGATCAGCAGCAGCACATCCTTACCCACACACCATGCGGGCAGACTTCTAACTTCTAGCCGTTCTTGTGGGTACATGATGATTCTCACTGTGGCTTTAATTTCCCATTTCCCTAATGACTGATGACGCTGAGCATCACTCATGTGCCTGATACCATTTGTGCACCTTCTCTGGTGAAATGTCTGTTCAGATCTTTTGCCAAATTAAAAAAACTGGGTTGGGGCGCCTGGGTGGCTCAGTTGGTTAAGCGACTGCCTTCAGCTCAGGTCATGATCCTGGAGTCCCAGGATCGAGTCCCGCATCGGGCTCCCTGCTCAGCGGGGAGTCTGCTTCTCCCCTCTGACCCTCCTCCCTCTCATGCTCTCTGTCTCTCATTCTCTCTCTCTCAAATAAATAAAATCTTTAAAATAAGTAAATAAATAAATAAAAGTAAAAAAACTGGGTTGTTTATTAATGAGTTCTAAGAGCTCTTTATATAAGATACAAGTCTAGATGTTTTGCAAATATTTTATCAGTCTGTGAATTGCTTTTTTATATATACAACACCTTTTGAAGAACAAGTTTTTGATTTTTTAAGTCTTTAATTTTTTTTTTTTAAAGATTTTATTTATTTGACAGAGAGACACAGTGAGAGAAGGAACACAAGCAGCAGGAGTGGGAGAGGGAGAAGCCGGCTTCCCGCCGAGCAGGGAGCCTGATGCGGGGCTCGATCCCAGGACCCTGGGATCATGACCTGAGCCGAAGGCAGATGCTTAACGACTGAGCCACCCAGGCGCCCCAAAGTCTTTAATTTTCAAGCCTGATTTATTTATATTTTCTTGTGTAGTTTGTGTGTGTGTGGTTTTTTTTTTTAAGATTTTATCTTCATTTGAGAGCGAGAGAGGGAGAGCAAGCAGGGGAGGGGAAGAGACAGAGGGAGACAGAGAATCTCAAGCAGACTCCTTGCTGAGCAGGGAGCCCAATGTGGGGCTTGATCCCAGGACCCTGAGATCATGACCTGAGCCGAAATCAAGAATTCGATGCTTAACCGACTGATCCACCCAGGCACCCCAATTTGTGCTTTCTGAGACCTATTTGAGAAATATTTGCCTCGACCACCGTGTATTAGTCTCCTATTGCTACTGTAATAAATTATCACAAACTAAGCAGCCTAGGACGACATGAGCTTACTACTTCACAGCTGATGTCTGATGTGCTTGGACGATTCCTTTGCTGAGTCTCACAAGGGCCCAGACTGAGGTGTCCACTAGGTTGGCTCTTAATGAGGCAGAGTTCTCGGGAAGAACCGTTTCTAAGGCTGGCCAGAGTACCGGCCAGTTCTGGCTCCTTCCTGCTGTAGGACTGTGGCCCATTTCCTTGGGGGCTGCCATCTGGGGCGACCGAAGCCCCTAGAGGCCTCGCCCCATCTCGCACTGGGCCCCCACCTCAGCCAGCCAACAAAGGCACAGCAAATCCTTGCTTGGAATCTCTTACCCCTTCTGCCAATTTTTCTGGCCTCCAGTGAAATTCTCTGCTTTTAAAGGCTCCTGTGATTAGATTGCCCCCCCCACCTCCCAAATCAGGATAATCTCTTTAATCATAAAGCCTATAACCCTATAACCTTAATTATATCTGCAAAGTTTCTTTTGCATCTACTATATTTGTAGGTTCCAGGGATTAAGGTGTAGGTATTTTTGGGGAGGTACTTATCCCACCAGATCACCAAGATTTTCTCCTGTTTCCTTACAGAAAATGGATCAATTTTAGCTGTTACATTTAGTTCTCTGTTAACATACATTTACTGTGGTAAAATACACGTTATCTGTTATATTTTGAGTTAATTTTTGCATATGGAGAGATCTAGGTTGAAGTTCTATGTAAATGTCTATGACCATCTACTTGTTCCAATATCATTTTGGGGAAAAGATTATCCTTTTCCCATTGATGTCTTTGGCATCATTTAAAAAAAATCAATTGAAAATATGTGTGTAGGTCTGTTTCTGGATTCTCTACTCTGTCCTGATGATCTGTTTATTATCTTTATGCTGATTCCATAGTCTTAATTATTATAGTTTTAGAAGTCATAATCAGATTAAGTCTTCCAACTTTTTAGTTCTCTATGAAAGTTTATTTGGCTTTGGGGCGCCTGGGTGGCTCAGTTGGTTAAGCGACTGCCTTCAGCTCAGGTCATGATCCTGGAGTCCCTGGATCGAGTCCCTCATCGGGCTCCCTGCTCGGCAGGGAGTCTGCTTCTCCCTCGGACCCTCCCCCATCTCATGTGCTCGCTCTCTCTCTCAAATAAATAAATAAAATCTTTAAAAAAAAAAAAAAGAAAGTTTATTTGGCTTTTAAATCCTTTGCGTTTCCATATTTTATTTTATTTTATGTTAAGATTTTATTTCTTTACGAGAGAGAGAGCCCAGAGGGAGAGGGAGAAGCAGACTCCCGCTGAGCAGAGAGCTCCACATGGAGCTTGATCCCAGGACCCTGATATCATGACCTGAGCTGAAGGCAGACGCTCAACCGAGTCACCCAAGCACCCCATCCATATAATTTTTAAATTAGCCTGTTAAGGTCTATGAAAAAAATCCTGCTGGGATTTAAAAGAAACTTTATTTTAAATTCCAGTAGTTAACATACAGTGTAATACTAGTTTCAGGTGTACAATATTCTGATTCATCACTTCCATACATCACTTGGTGCTGCTCGTCACGAAGGTGCACGCCTTCATCCCCATTACCTACTTCCCCCCCACCCCCCACTGCC
>NC_138382.1:168646-201102 GCF_054177405.1 Leptonychotes weddellii
ACCCCCCACTGCCCTCCCCTCTGGCGACAGTGTGTTCTCTGTAGTTAAGAGTCTGTTTCTTGGGGCGCCTGGGTGGCTCAGTTGTTAAGCGTCTGCCTTCGGCTCGGGTCATGATCCCAGAGTCCTGGGATCAAGCCCCACATCGGGCTCCCTGCTCAGCCGGGAGACTGCTTCTCCCTCCCGCTCGCCCTGCTTGTGTTCCCTCTCTAGCTGTCTCTCTCTCTGTCAAATAAATAAATAAAATCTTAAAAAAAAAAAAGTCTGTTTTTTGGTTTGTCTTTTTTTTTTCCCCATTTGCTTGTTTTTTCTTAAATTCCACATGAGTGAAATCATATAATATTTGAATTTGTCTATTTCACTTAGCATAATATTCTGCTAGAATTTTGAGATTACCTTGAATCTATACATCAATTGGGGAGAATTGTCAATATTGAGTCTGTGGATCCATGACCTTGTTATGAACTGAATTGTTCCTCAAACCTCATGTTGCAGCTCTAACCCTCTGGTCTGTGATAGTTTCTCAGACATTCCTTGTTTGTGATGACCTTGACAGTCTGGAGTCAGGTACTGTGTGGAATGTCTCTCAATGTGGGTTTGTCTGAGATTTTCCTCATGGTTAGACTGGGGGCCGCAGAGCCATTCTCATCATACCGAAAGCATACACTATGGTGGCCGATGCTAACTTCTGTCACGTGGGAAGTAGGTCACCAAGCGCCGCCCACTCCTAAGGAGTGGGGACTTAGGGTGCACCACCTGGAGGGGGAGTATCTACAGAGTTGTTTGTTACTTCTCTCTCAGTCATTGATATCAGTATGGACTCATGGAAATTTATTTTATACTTTGGATTTTAATCCAATACAAAATTATTTTTTTGCTCAAATTGTTCCAGCTTTGGGCAGTGGGAGCTCTTTCAGGCTGGCATCTGTCCCTTTGACATTAAATATACCTCAAAATTGTGGTAACAGATACCTAACATTTACCACCTTAACCACTTTTACGGAACCGTTTAGTAGTGTTAACTATATTGACAGTTGTGAAAAGACCTCTAGAACTTCTTAATCTTGCAAAACAGAAACCGTTCCACTGAACAAGTCCCCCTTCCCCACCCTGCTGCAGCCGAGGTTGCTGGATTCCTCTGGGGACCTCGCAGACGTGGGATCCTGGAACACTTCTCTGTGCTTGTTTCACTCGGTGCAGTGTCCCCAAGTTGCATCCTTCTCTTCAGAGACTGCTGGTCAACTGTGCGTATATACTAGATAAATAACGCTGCGGTGAGGCTGGTGTGCTGAATCTCTTCGAGATCCGGGCTCCAGTTCTTTGGGGGTATAGATCCAGGTTGCCAGATCACTTTTCATTTTTTGAGGCACCTCCATACCGTTTTCCACAGCGACCACATTATACATTCTCACCAACAGTGCACAGGTGTTCCAATTTCTCTGATCCTGACCAACACCTGTTCTTTTTTTTTCCCTTCAACTTTGTGGAGTTGAAATGCATTAATTGTAGCAGCCAGAGCTGCACCATTCCGTTCCCCTCCAGGAGACCCTGACACAGGAGCATGGTAGGCAGCCTCCTGCCAGGGCCCTTCCTTAGACCGACCGAGGCGTTTGTGCTGCAGCTACCCTGTCCCCCGGCGGCACCCAGCCACGGACTGACCAAGGCGGGCGGGCGAAGCCAGGTCATGTCTGCCCACCTCGACTTTTTCCACGAGGAAGCCCAGCCTGACCAGGACGTTCCCAGGTTGCCCTGCAGGCTGGGCTTTTTCTAATCAACCCTCCCTCCTTCCTCTTCTCTGTCCACACGGGCCTGCCCCCTCCCTTTCCCCCTCATTGTGTTTCCCCCTATAAACTCCTGCAGCTGATTTTGTCTTGGCATCTGCCTCTTTGACACACAGGATTTTGGGAAGAAGTGAAATTAGATGTTTAGCCCACTGTCTTAAGAAAGAAGTCACTATGAAGTTTTTGTGTTCTTTAAAGATTACACATTTCAAGTTTCATTTGACTATGGGAAAATAAGTTACTTCTAACACATTTATTATCTGAGAGAAAATTTATTTATTCTAATTTACTGAAACTTAAAATATTCCATCAAATTACCCAGGAAAATCCAGGTAGCAGAAATATTTAACACATTTCTTCAGGACATCTCAAACAAGTTTTAAAAGGCCACAGAATGATCTATAAATCTGCCACTGAAATCACTTCCATGTTGTGCAAGTGCAGAAGTGAGCAGAGGTGCAGTCTGCCCTCCCTGTGGCTGCGCGGGAGTTCAGGTTACGTGTAAGTATGACCGTGAGGTGCCAAGTCACCTGAGGAATCATCCCCATTTCAATTGTGGACCCGAAGCAGCAAATCATACGTGCCCCAGAAGGGAACATCTTCCATGTGTGTGGGGGGGGACAGGCACGTGCCAGGGGAAGGCTGACTCCGCCACATGGGGGACGAATGTTAGAAGTCTGCCGTCGTCGGTAATACAGAAACATACACAGTCTTCATGTTCAAAGTCTTCATGGGGATTTCTTCCGTAATTTCTAGAATGGGAAGATCAAAAAAAAAAAAAAAATGTTCTACCTGTTCTGTATATTTAAAAACTGTTGACTGTGGATAGGATCTGGCCTCACCCTAAGGAGTCTGGTCTTTGTCCCATCTCCTAGGGGACCCTCTAGACCCTTGGGACTTCGTGAGTGATGGGAGTGTTTTGTTTATGGTGGGCCCTGAATACCCCTCATAGTTTCTGCTAATGAGGTGACTCACGTGACTTAGGGCAGAAGCTTTCAGTTGCGTAGTATGCCCGCGTAGAAACAGTGCGGCCGGGTGGCCAATGAACCAGCTGTGCCAGGTAATGAAGCCGCACTGCAAACTCTGGACCGCCCAGGCTTGGGGAGCTTCCCAGGTCGGCAACACACTGCGTATTACTGCCACACAGCGGGGCCAGAAGGAGGGAACACTGCCCACGACTCCTTGGGAGAGGGCAACTGGAAGCCCCATGTCTGGACCCCTCCCAGATTTGGTCCTCTGTACCTTTTCCTATAACCTAAGTTCAGTAGTTTCCAGTGAGTTCTGTAAATCCTGCTAGCAAATTACCAAACCCGAGGGTGATTTTGGGAAACCCACTGAACTTACAGTTGGCAGAAGTGACAGTGGTCTTGTGTGGCCTCTTCCCTGAGTCTGTCAAAGGCGCCTAACTCCCTACAGTTTGGGCGAAGTCTTGGGCAGACCTTCTGGAGGAATGCCCCTCAACCTAACTAGCCCTGCGTGCTGGCCCAGACATCTGCATACCCTGCCCCAAACAGGTGTTTCCTAGGCCCACGGAGAACCATCGTGGTCTCTAAATATTAACTCCCTACGGCAAGAGGAATCGCCGTGTTTGGGTCTGGGGAAGTATGAGGGCGTGGTAAGCCTGTAACATCTTATGAGGCCAGAACACACAGGTACCAAAACGGAAGGCTCGTGTAAGAGAATATGGGAGCTGATACAGCCAATGACAGATACGCTGAGCATCTAAAAGTATAAGACAAATGTAACTGATTAAAACACACTGAATAGAGGGCACCTGGGTGGTCCAGTGGGTTAAGCGTCTGCCTTCGGCGCGGGTCATGATATTAGGGTCCTGGGATCGAGCCCCCAGTCAGGCTCCCTGCTCAGTGCAGTCTGCTTTTCCCTCTCCCTGTGACCCTTATGGTCACGCTCTCCCTCTCTCAAAGTAAAATCTTCAAAACACACTGAATAGATAAAAACCCAAAAAGAGAGAAAAGAAAACCTTAAAACGCTCTTTGCCCACTGGGGAGGCATTTTGCTTCGAGCAGACCTGAATTCAAAGGGAGGGACCAACATTCTCTACAAACAGCTCTCGTCCCAGCAGGAATACGACATCGCTCCTAAAGCTGCCTCTGTTGTAGATAACTACAGGGCCTGGAGATGATACCTGGAGATGATACTGAGCATCTCGTGAAACAAGCAGGAAGCCATTATGTGATCCTTCTAATGTACCAAATTAGTACTATTTTACAAAAGACAACATTGAGAGGAGAAACACAATGAAAATGAGGCTGGGCAGAGACACTGGGCTGGAAAGAGCCCCAGGCTTCTCGGGGATCAGACCACTGAGCCTTTGAGGTCTCAGGGCACGGAGAGGTCACATTGGGACCACAAGCAAGGCCTGCTTTGTGAGCCACGGGCAGAATCTCACAAACGTGGTGGTGCCCTGGTCAGTGTCGGCCAGGTGCCTGCACGAACACAGAACCAGAGACAACGATGCCTCTTCATGTCCACGGCTCGGCTGCCCCTGGGAACCAGCGCACGTGGGGGATAAGAAAGCGGAGGTAAGTTTCACCCACGCAGAACAAGACAGAAGAGCCAAGTATATTGGAGGCAAAGTGAAAGGAGCCTGCTGATGGGAGGACAGCCTGTGGACATCACTGGAGGCAGACAAGGGCCCAAACAGGCAGGATCTTGTGCGTCCAGAGATGATTCTGAAGCATTAGCTAATGGTGAGCCGTGGGGACTCTGAGCAGGGACACCATCAAGGGAGGAACACACCGGAGACAACTCTGGTAGAGGTGGACTGGCCACTTCGACAGAGGATGGGGCCCTAAGCCAGCGAGGGTTGCAGACACAGGGAGCCTCTGAGAGCAAAGTGGAGGCACAGAGTTGTGTCTGGTTAGAGAGGAACCCGGGTACAACGGAGGCTTGAGTCTAACAACGGAGCAGAGAATTGTAAAGTGTAATAGAAAACATAAAAAAAAAAGCTGAGCAAGGGAAGAAAATGAGGGAAATCTCTAGGCCAAAAATCATGAATCCCAAGATGTACCTGAACATTTCGGTTTTCTGTCGGTCCTGGTGGCCTAAAGCTTTGGCACTAAAGGTTATCAAAGTGAGACAAGAAAAACCCTGGGGTCTACAGACTGGGAAGTCCAGTGACCCGTCCTCCCCACAAATGCTGGGGCCTCAAATAAGGAACCCACAGCAAGAGTGCATTTCAAACAGATCCCTCACCACCGAGAAGACAGTTAAGAGAATGCAGTGGGTCTGAGTCATGGCCTTCCAGAAGATGTGCCCATGTTCTATTTCCCGGAAACTGTCTGTGACCACAGAGGCTGAGGCCGGGGTGATGGGGTTACAAGTTCAGGACGCCTGGAACCACCAGAAGTGGGAAGAGGCAAAGACCAGATTCTGCCCTGGAGCCTCCAAAGAGGACGCCGCCCTGCTGACACCTGGCCTCTGGCCTCCAGAACCGAGAAGACACTTGGTGGTCTCATAGCCCCGGCTTATGACAATCTGTCTGGTCAGCCTCAGCAAACCCTATGGAGAACCTGCCTCACTCAGCCTTGCTGTGGGCCAGGGACAGAGAGGACACAGCCCCATGAGGCTCTGGCCCTCGTGCTGTCCAAACACTTTCTGTGGCCCCAAGTCACTGAGTTGAAATGGGCTTGGGTTGACAGCATCCCCAAACAACAACAGAGATGCTCCTTTACACGCAGCTTCAACAGAAACACCACCAACTGCTGTCGTCAGGATTCTAGAAACAACCAAAGGTTTACAGAAACCATGTGCATGCCACATCAAGAAAAAGGCAACTTGTGGTAGGAAGGTCTGTGGTTGTCCCACTTGGGCTTGGCTGCCCAGCCCTCCCAGCCCGAGGACCCCGTTGTCCCAGGAGGAACAGAGCAAAGGCACCGTGTGTGTCCTAACCCGACTGGGGGCCGTCTGGGGGGCCTGCAGAGGGTGCTTGTCTCCGTTTTGCCGAACCTGGAACTCAGCCAGGGAGGAAAATCGCAGGTATCACTGGGAAATACTGTCAGGCAAACAACAAGCCCACAGCTGCTGCTGCTGGTGCAAGGTCGCAGATGCATCATGTGACAGAGGGCTTACAATCGGGGGGGAAAGTTGAGGACGGCGCGATTCGGAAAGCCGCAAGCATGACCAGGGCAGGATGCACACACAGAAAAGTGCCGGGAAGACCCCAAGCTTTCAATTCTGAACAAAGTAAGAGCTTTTCTGGCCAAATCTGGCTGATGAGGGCCGAGCTGAGGGGCAGTGAAGACATCCCGAATAAACAAAAGCACCAGGTGTCCAGCACCGCCAGAGGGCCTTGGGCTGGGCAGCAAGGACGCTGGTGGTAACCGCCACCTGATGCCGCATGTCTGGTTTATAACTCTATTTTCTGTTTTCTAGAGGATTTAAAAGACAAATACATAAAGCACAATTAAGAATTTATGTTTTGGGACACACGAAGCAGTTTCCCCGACAAGAATACAAACAGGGGCAGAGTTTTTGAAACTAAAGTCAAATTGGTATTGATTCAAATCAGACTGTTGTTAATTTAGGATGTTAACTGTAATCCCTGTGGTAAACACTAAGAAAATAGCAAAAGAGAAATACACAAAAGGAAGTGAGAAGGGAATTGAGATAGTGCGCCTACAAAAAAAAAAAAAAACCAACTGGACACCCAAGGAGGAGGCAATTTAGGAGGACACGAGGGAGAAAACAGGTGTAAGACTTCCAGAACAAAAATCCCAGCAAAATGGCACAAGTCCTTCCTGATTAGTAAGTACATTTTTTTTTTTTTTTTTTTTAAACCAGGGCCTAACCAGCCTGGAGGAAGGGATGTACCAGGTCCAGCCCTGCCAGGCCCTCTCTCACCAGAGGAAGAAACAGAGAAGCTGGGGTCATGGCCCAGGGACACAGGGTCCCTGGAGACTGAGCACTAATCACACAGCTACAGAACAAGTCCCATCCCCTGTGGGCTCCTACAGGACAACAACAGGGTTAGAGCTGGAAGACGCAGAAGCATGGACACCTCTGATGCCAGACAGACATACAGCCTCACCCCAACTTTTCACCTCAGGGCATGTGCCCCAATACCTCGTGTCAGACTGTCAACAAAAAGCTACAAGGCATCCTGAAAGGCAACAGAACCACTGTAGGGTGAGACACAGCGATCTTCACACTAGGCGCAGATGCAGCAGAGCAGCAGGGATGAATCACTAGGGTTCACACACCAAGGCTCTAGCGGGTGAAGGAGACGCACTTGGGGACTGATGGGCAGTGTGCGCACAGAGGTGGGTGTTCTGAGACGGAGTGAAGAAGCTCTTTTACCAAAACACGTACACCAGGGTATAGCACATTCAAACTGCAGAGAACCAAAGACAAGACATAACTTTGGGCACTTTTTCACCAGCACTGAGGTGCCAGATCCCGTCAGAGCGTCCAGCAGACCCAGGCTGCAAGGCTGAATGAACAAACAGGTTTGAGTTATGGTGACGGGAGGGATGGCCACACACAGAGAAGCTGTTTGGAGAAAGGGCTCCAGGAGCAGCCACGCGATGGGGAGCGCCCTGGCGTGTGACAGGGATGAAGGAAGAGCACGGGGCTGATGGGGCCGGCAACTCTGGGACGCTGAGACCAGAGTGGGTTTGGGGAGAGGCACACGAGCCAGGGGCCGCCGCCGTCCCCTTCCCGAGTGACAGGGCTCTCCGCTCTTGGGCACTCGCTGAGAAAAAGCCTGCAGGCATGCCCTGCACGCGGTGGAGGCAGCACAACGCCAGATACGAGCTTCCCACGAGCTGCTGTTTTACAATATTGTCATCGTTCGATCCTTGGGGAAGAGAATGATCTTAGAATCAGCAAACAATGCTAATTTATCTAGAAGCATGTGTTTCTAATTGCTTACCAATATACTTTTAAGGTTATTTTCAAAAGTGAAAAGCAATCATCCTTTTAATTAATTTAACACTGTAGTATGGCAAATTTCTGGAGAAAGGGGAAAAAAAAAAAAGACACCAGAAAACCAGAAATGAAGCAGATGTAACACAATCTGTCACCTCACCGTGTGTCTGAGTCTCGTTCAGAAACAGCTTGAGCTTCCTGCTGCGAAGGCCAAACACCTTGGCTGCCTCATACAGAAGGCCCTGGTGAGTGAGTCCGTTCTGCCCACGTGGGTTTTCCAGCAGGAGCGTGCCCACCGTTCCCTTCACACACTCTGCGGAAGAGACCACCACTGGGTCAGGTTCTGAGAGCGCACCCCC
Organism: Leptonychotes weddellii; assembly: GCF_054177405.1. Classification (NCBI taxonomy): domain Eukaryota; kingdom Metazoa; phylum Chordata; class Mammalia; order Carnivora; family Phocidae; genus Leptonychotes; species Leptonychotes weddellii. Next base: position 176,673 of record NC_138382.1, read on the forward strand.
CTCCCTGCCCCCCACTGGCCGCCGGCCCCTGTGCAGAGTGGAGGCTCCAAGAGCCAGCAGGGCCCAGAGAGCTGGGCATCCAGTCTGCAGAGGGGAAAGGGCAGGGAAAACGGAAATCCCAACAGGTATAAAGGCCCGCAGCTGGGGAAGAGACACTCCGTAAACACATGCTGTGCACGGTGAGGGCCCAATATATCAAGGAAAAATAAATATCCATCTAGTCTGCTGACCGAGGCATAGATGTGTACAACAGATTTCAAAACACTTTCCAGGAAAAAAAAGTAAGGCAAAAAACATTTAAGTGGCTCGGCACTTAGTTCCACTTCATTTGACAATAATGTTTATGTGCCAGTTTACCCCATCTCCTGACTCTGCCGATGGAGGGTGTTTCCACATAAACACACCAAGAGAAGCAAGCCTGCGTGTGCTCTCCAGGGCAGATGGGAGTGCGCACCTTAAGGCACCACATCCGAGGCAGACCGTGAAAGGAAACCCCGACGCCAGCCCCCCACGACCCGCCGGCCGCCGGCGCAGGGTTGGCCGGGGGAGGCGCACCTTGAGGGCCTGCGTTCAGGAGCTGCAGGTTGATGTAGTGGCAGAGCGCAGTGCTGGGGCCGTCCACCACAGCGGGGGCAGAACCCGCTCCCACTCTAAGTGTTTTCCCACTAAGACTCAGTAAGTCAGTCTGGTTTCGTATTTCTAGAAATAACAACAAAGAGAGCAACGACAAATCACTCTTGCAGGCTATATAGTGCAGAGCTGAAGTTATTCACTTGTTTCTCCTTAATTATTAAACTATCCTTTATCTTTGCAGTGATGCTTTCCACTTAATTTCTCTTTATCAGATGAGGCTTAAATGACATGCAAATAGCAGATGTGAATGTTGCAAAACCGCGTAATAGCAATAACAAAAATATATGGCAAATTGTTTTTTCTTTTAGTATTTTCCCTGATATTATAGATTCTCTTAAAATCTCCTACGTCAGAACACTAAACTTCGCTGTGAAAAGAAGCCTTATACTAAAACATGGTAATTATAGTCAGAAGAAAACGGATCATTTGACTCAGGAACACATGTGAAAAACAGCAAGACACAGGGAACACATGCAGATCTCATTGACCTAAAACTGAACACTGCTGAGGGTCGCAACCATGGCTGGGACAGGTCCCCGGGGAATAGGGGCTGTAGGACCTCCACTCTGGACCCGCACCTGTGGCTCCCCAGAACTCCTCTGGGCCGGGTCACAAAGGGTGATGGCATCTGACACTGAGAGCCTGCCCTAGTCTCTGCCCATCTGGCGGCTCCTCCATCACAGCCCAGCAGCTCGCCTGTGTTTGTTGGCCAGTTACATCCCTTCTTTTAGGCTATTTAGAATTTCCTGAAAATGAGCATCCAGATTCTTACTAAAGAGGGTGTACTCATCTTACATGGCTGCCATTAAGAGTCACAAACACGGGGCTTAGAGCAACAGAAACCTACTGGCTCTGATCCTGGAGGTGAGACGTCAAAACCGAGGTGTTGCGTGGGCCCTGCCCCCTTGGAAGCCTGCACGGTGGCCCTCCCCATCCTCTTCCTAGCTCCTGGAGGCTCCCAGACGTCTGCTTGCAGTTCCCCAATTCCAGCTCTGCTTTTGTCATCACAGGGCTGTGTCCCTGTGTGGTCCTGGGAACATCCCTCTTATCTAATCACACTGGCAACAACCCTGTCTCCAAAGGTCACATTTGGTGGTATGCAGGGGAAGGACTTCAACATGTCTCTCTCTTAATTTAGGCTCGTCTTACTGAGGATCTGGGTCTAGTAAGACACAGACACTATGCTTACTAAAGTCAAAGCACAGCAGGGCGTCTCTGAGGCCTGGACCCCAGCCCGTGGCCAACAGAGAGTAGACAGGACGGGAGGCTCCATCTCCTGAGGGGCACAGAGACGCTGTCCATCTGGGCAGGGATGAGGGCAGGTTCACAGTGTCAGATGCTGTCACCATCCCAGCGGGCACAGAGACACTGTGGCAGGGCTGCTGAGGGCCGGGCCAATCCAGACTCAGGAGGAAGGCATGGCTGTGGAGCAGAACCAATACCAAACGACCCACTTCGCGTCAGAGGACAGCTCCCGACTTTCTACGTACCTGTGGCACCATGGAGGACAGCCAGCTCAGTATTTTTCACACCAAAAATACTAGTAATAACACTCTTCAGCTTTAAAAGGTCCAACCTGTTATCGCCTTTTGGATTTTCCAGAAGCAATACTCCACCTAAAGAACCACAAATATAAGTAAAACTGAAGGAAAAAGAAGTTAAATTTGAAAGAAAAATCCAGGAAAACGCCACTTATATGTTCCCTCTGGTCAACGTCTGCTCGTGTCTTTTCCCCACTGTCTAACTGGATCTTTTTTTTTTTTTTTAAAGATTTTATTTATTTGACAGAGAGACACAGTGAGAGAGGGAACACAAGCAGGGGGAGTGGGAGAGGGAGAAGCAGGCTCCTCGCCAAGCAGGGAGCCCCATACGGGGCTCGATCCCAGGACCCTGGGACTATGACCTGAGCTGACGGCAGACGCTTAACAACTGAGCCACCCAGGCGCCCCTAACTGGATCTTTTTTAAACTGTGAATGGGGAGAGTTCTTCATGTACTTCGGACACACCTGGCGGGGGAAATGGTTTGTAAGGACCACCTCCTGCCTTGTAGCTCAAGCTTTCATCCTTTTCACAGGATCTTTCACAAAGCATAAATAAATAAATTATTGGTCGGACAACATATTCTATATGGTTTCAATCCCTAAATGTGTTGACGAGTTTTATGGCCCAGCCTACAATCCAGCTTGGTAAATGTCCTGTGGGAGCTTGAACAGAATGTGCATTCTGCTGCTGCTGGGTGAGCTGTTCCATTAATGTTCATTCAATTCTGGTTTTCTGTCTAGCTCTTCTATCGATTGTTGAAAGAGGTATATATTCATTTCAAACTGAAACTGAATTTTCTCATTCTCCTTTAAGGCTGTCAGTTCTCTTTTGTGGTTTGCAGCTCTGCTGTTAGGTGCATCCACATTTGGGATCTTTATGTTTTCCCTGTGGTTGACATTTGTAGCATTACTTAATGTCACTGGTGACTTTCTTTGCTATGAAGTCTACTGAAATGAACATAAACATTCTTGCTTTGTTTTTTAAAAATTTTTTAAAAAAGATCTTATTCATTTATTTGAGAGAGAACACACACATGGCGGGTGGCGGGGCAGAGAGGAGGGAGAAGCAAACACCCCACTGAGCAGGGAGTCTGATGCGGGCCTCGATCCCAGGACCCTGAGATCATGATCTGAGATGAAGGCAGACGTTTAACTGACTGAGCCACCCAGGTGCCCCTTCTTGCTTTTTTTGATTAATGCTTGTATGGTATGTCTTTTTATTTTCAATCTAACTGTATTGTTATATTTGAAGACTTCCTTATATATTGCATATAGCTGGTAATGTGTTTTTCTAAGTCTGCCAATCTCTATTAGTTGGTCTATTTAGAACCGTTTATATTTAGTGTAATTATTTTTTTTTTTCAAAATTATATTTATTTATTTGACAGAGAGAGCACACAAACAGGGGGAGTGGTAAGCAGAGGGAGAGGGAGAAGCAGGATCCCCACTGAGCAGGCAGCCCGACGTGGGCCTCGATCCCAGGATCTTGACCTGACCAAAGGCAGACGCTTAACTGACTGAGCCACCCAGGTGCCCCTATTATTTTTTAGAAGTAATCTCTACGCCCGAGGTGGAACTTGAACTCACAACCCGGCGATCAAGAGTCACATGCTCCCTCAAATGCGCCAGCCGGACCCCTCCCCCATTTAGTGTAATTCCTGACTGTAAGCTTAAGCTTTCCCTTTTATTTTCTGCTTTCCACTTGTTCTGTTTTCTTTCTCTAGGCTCCCTGTGGGTTACATGAACATATTTTAGAACTCCCATTTTTATTTCTGTAGTGTTTTTGTGTGAATCTCCAGAACAGGCTGTTTTAGTGGTTGCACTAGGCGGTACCTCATATGCATATAACAACTTGCCTACTGGTGTTGGCATTTGACCAGTTTGAGGGAAGCACAGAAACCTGACCTCCCTTCCCTCACTTTGCTCTTCCCTACTTTCAATTTTCTTTAAAGATTTTATTTATTTGACAGAGAGAGACACAGCGAGAGAGGGAACACAAGCAGGGGGAGCGGGAGAGGGAGAAGAAGGCTTCCCGCAGAGCAGGGAGCCGGACGCGGGGCTCGATCCCAGGACCCTGGGATCATGACCTGAGCCAAAGGCAGCCGCTTAACCATCTGAGCAACTCAGGTGCCCCTCTACTTTCAATTTCCTTTATTATTTCTTGCATATACACTGAGATGTTATAGTTTTTGTTACAACCATCAAATTATTTAGAAAATTCAAGGAGAAAAGTCCACTGAATTTACCTATATTTTGACTCTTTTTGTTGTTGTTTCTTCTGTCCTGATGTCCCTACATTTCTTCTTTTGTCATTTTCTTTGTTTTAAGAATTTCCTCTACCTATTCTTTTAGAATTAGTCATGCTAACAATGAACTCTTTTAGTCTCCCTTCATTTAGGGATGTCTTGATTTTCCCTTCACCATGAAAGATATTTTGCTTGATACAGAGTTTTCGGTCGACAGTACTCCTCTTGTAGCATTCTGCCTTCTAGCCTCCAAAGTTTCTGACAAGAAATCCAATACTGTTCCAGTTGTTTTCCCCTGTAGGTTAGGGAGGCATACTCTCTCGCTGCTTTCAGGATGTCTTCTTTGTCTTCAGCTTTCAGAAGTCTGACTACGCCATGTCTCAATGTGAATGGAGTTTTTGGGTTATCGGGTATGGGGTTCTCTCGGCTTCTTGAATCTGTAGGTGTACATGTATTGCCAAATTTAGGAAGTTTTCAGCCATTATTTCTGATTACTTTTTCAGTCCTGTCGTTCCTTCTCTTTATCCCAGAATTCAGTGACAGAATATTAAACTTCTGTTAATATCCCATAGATCCTTAAGATTTTTCTGATTTTTTAAAAAAACTCTTTTGTTCAGACTGGGTAATTTCTATTGTTCTAGCTTCCATTTCACAGACTCTTTCCTGTCCCTTCTATTCTGCCGTTGTGCCCATCCACTGGGTTTTGTATTCTAGTCTTGTATTTATCAGTTTTAAAATCTTCATTTGATTCCTGATATCCACTTCTTAGCTGAGGCTTCCTATTTTCATTTGTTTCTTTTGTGTTTGTAATTGATCTGTGGACCATTTTTATTATGGCTGCTTTACATTCTGTCAGATAATTTTTTTTTTTTTTTTTTAAGTAGGCTCCATGCTGGGGAGCCAAATGTGGGGCTTGAACTCAAAATCCTGAGATCAAGACCTGACCTGCCGAGGTAGGATGAAAGCCCCAGCTCACTGTGTGGGCTTGTCTGATACCACGAGGTGGTAGGGGCCTGAGGCTCCTGACAAAGGTCTAGCTCCCGACTTGGTCTTTGCCAGTGGGGCCAGTTTCTTCTGTTGTGTTTGGCTGGAATAGAACAAATACTGTCTAGAAGTTTTCTGTCTTGCTAGGCTGCGCCTCTCCTGGTTCTCTGTCTACAGAGAGCAGGATTTTGTTGGAGCATTTTTGTCTGCATTAGGCATTTCCAGGTTGCCGGCTTCTTCAGCTCCAAGTCTGGGATCTATGAGGCAAAAGGAAAAGCCAGCCCTTTTCTCTCCCCCATCACACCCAAGGTGTATGCTTGTACTTTGTGGGAAGAATAGGGAAGAGCATGTCTACTCCATCTTCCTGGAAGTGCAAGTCCAATCATTTACTTTTGTGGATTCATTTTGATGGCAATTAGAAAGAGAAAGTTGTATGATTTTATTAATTCACTTACAATAGTCTTAAAGACATTCATAGGTTTAACTAAAAAGCAAAGCACAAGCCATGGGATTAATTTACTCTTACCTTGCTCGCTGCCATTTGTACAGATGTTAAGATTGACATATGCACAAGCAGGACCAGGCAGGGATGATCCTCTGGTGATTGCAATTTCCAGGTCAGAACCCTTTAACTAAGCACATGAGAGCGTGGGACTGAGTAAGTGTGGCACTGACCAGTGTCACCAACTAACATAGCAGCTACTTCTCACACCTAGAGCTCTGTAGGATTCTGCGAGCATATTCAATCTCATCACTAAAACAGTCAAAAGCTTTGACTTTTCACGTTTCTCTTTTCACCTTGTTCTTTTAAAAACATGCAGAACAGAAAATGAAACCATCTTGTAACTTGCCCCACTGAAAAGACTAACAGTGACATCCAGCCCCTGCCTGTCTGTACCATCTGTCCCTTCTATAGAAAGGAGGAATGAAAAAAAAAAAGAAAGAAGGAATGAGACAAGGAATACATGGCAGAGTCAGTGACTGATACAGAAAGGAACTCCTTCCCCTATTATAAATGACCTATTTCTGAATCATGGCCCATATCTTCCATGTTCTGGTATCAGATTTTCATAGTTGCAACTAAAATGTGCCAACAAGAAATGAAACTGTAATTTTATGGAAAACCTACTACCATAAACGTCAACTGCTCTTCAAATCAACTGTTGTTTGCTTTGAACAGTCAGTCCCAGAATCTACGACATCAACTTCTCTAGTTTCAGGAAAAGCAGGCCCACATAGCCCCTGGTCTCCCGGCAACCCTTATGTACCTCCTGGCTACCTTTCCCAGGAGAACTGCTGTGAGAACAGCTCCACCTTCCCTCCCTCTCCTCTCTGGACACCCCTCCCCAAACCCACCCAGTACTTCAGGACTGAGGACTATGCCAGTCACTACTGGGGGCAGAATATGAAGAGGTCACTCCACAAACAACGTAAAATCTAACCTTACATCTCTTTGCAGTTAAACAAACCCAGAACTCACCTGCATTTCTTCTTGAATAAGGACTTTATCTGACATTGGAACTGGATACGGTTTCAAGGGAGCCTTTATAGTGGCAAATATGAACTCTGTGTGGCTTTCGATAACATTATTCAGATACTTCCCTTCAGACTTTGCTTTATAATAAACTGTTATTTCATCAGTTGGAACCAGATTGCACTGAAAGTACATACAGAAAATTTAAAAAGGAAGCACATTGTTAATCAAAACGTATGGTGATATTGAACAGGACTGATGACAGTCCTGTGCTGAATCATTATGGGAGCACACAGGCTCCTGCCCAATCCTCCTCTGAAACAAAGGAGTGACTGAGCAAAAACCCACTTACAAAACTCTGAACTGAGGTAGAGTTCACAAGCATTCCATTACCTGCTGAAAGTGGACTCCTGAGACCCAGAACTACAGGTCTCAGACACCTGGCCTGAGGAGGGAGGGTGGGAGCCCCCGCTCTGGTCAGTGTGAGGGAGCCTCTCCTCGGAGCCGGGGATGGGAGACCTTCCTTGGGTGGGGGAGCCTGTGCTTTGGTGGGAGGTGGGGAAGCCCCTCCTCGGGGTTGAGGGATGGGAGCTCCTGGCTCCCTCACCTGGTGGGGCAGGCAATAGGCTTGGGCCCCTGCCCTGGCTCCCAGCTCCCCAGTGAGGAAGAACCACCCCTCTGTCCAGATCCAACAATGTCTCCCTGAGCTAGGAGCCCTTCCTCAGACACCCACTGTCCTCTCTGATGACCTGCGCCAGTAAGGAGGGCTATCTATCTGGATGATTCTGTGGAAACCCTGGGGAACTGAAAGAGGTGGACTAGGGGGACAGGTTGGCTGAAAGTTCCTGGTCAGAGAAACAAAAGAGCCATGTCCAGCTTGGGGCAAATGAGTAGGGAGTGGAAGGGGGCCTACTTTTCCTGCAGAGCACAATGTGAACAGACCATAAACCATTACTCAATTACAGTGGTTTATATTACCTTCCTCTCCTGTCCTACCCAACAACCAAAAAACCAAACAACAACAACAAAAAACACAAAACAGTTAGCTTGTTCTTAATGTGACAAACTGACCTTTTTGCGAAGTTTCTGGATGCGATTGATGACCTCCCGAGCCACTCCTTCATCCACCATTGACTGGTCGGGGGTGACATCTAAGAGAACCAAAACCTGTAGGAATGAAGAGTGCATAGCACGACAATCAAATAAGGAGGAACAGTTATCTCAAACTTGGCACAATTGTACTTAAGTTAAATTCTGAGAAGTCTGTCATGTAGCACTAATTATTCTGAGCAAAGGAGATAAAATTAAGCTAGTTTCATTACGGTTCAGGTGCTTCTTTGTAAGGAGCTATTCCTTCCACTGGGACAGGTCCAGCGCCTCCTTTTCTTCTGAGGAGGGCCACTCCCAGGATTAGGAGCAGTGAGTCTCCCGTGTAACTGCTCTTCGTCTGTGTGACGGGCAGTCACTGCCCTTGCAGGAAGTGGGGTCGGGGCCACACAGCCCTTCACACCGCCAATGAGCCCGTGAGGGCCCCAGAGCAGCCCACTGTTTTCTTCCGCCAGGAGCCTTTTCAACCCTTAGTCCGTCAGTGTGATTCAAGACACGGTTTCTACAGGAGACCCCGACATGTTTGATAGGATTTAAACCGTCATCTTCTTCCCGACTTCATCTACTTCCTACGCCATCTGTCGTGAAGGACGTCGATGACGTAAAAATGCGGTGTCACCGCCCACAGACGGGGATACACTTGTAAGTCAAGCACCAGCTGCATGGATGTTTCTTTCTTTTCTTAAAGATTTTATTATTTGTCAGAGAGCGTGAGCACAAGCAGGGGCAGTGGCAGGGGGGAGAGGGAGAAGCAGGCTCCCCGCCGAGCAGGGAGCCCGAAGTGCGACTCAATCCCAGGACCCTGGGATCATGACCTGAGCTGAAGGCAGATGCTCAGCCGACTGAGCCACCCAGGCGCCCCAGCAGGAACGTTTCTGAGGAAATTTTATCAGAAACTTGCTCTACTTCATGAGGGCAGAACTGAAGATGGGTGGCGAGGCGGGGCAGGGCCACCCCAGCGCACAGTACATGAACTGTGTCAGCAATCTCAGAAGACCAGGACACTTCCTTCATTGACTTCCTCAGGCTGGCTGCCATCAGGGTGTGGGCTCTTCACGCCGTCTGCCCACATGGAGCTCGGCCTACATCTAATTCAAGCCACTGCAAAAGGCTTGAGGAGTTTGAGGAGGCTGGCCTTCCTCACATGGTACTCCCCACGTCCCGTGCACATGGTTACGCACAGAGGAACTCCCACAAGCCCCCCACGCCCAACCTAGAGATCTTATGACCTGTCTGCCAGAAAAGTCTGGTCAAGAGCAAAGAGAGGGGGCGCCTGGGTGGCTCAGTCGTTAAGCGTCTGCCTTCAGCTCAGGTCATGGTCCCAGGGTCCTGGGATCGAGCCCCGCGCTGGGCTCCCTGCTCGGCCAGGAGCCTGCTTCTTTCTCTCCCGCTCCCCGTTTGTGTTCTCTCTCGCTGTGTCTCTGTCAAATAAATAAATAAAATCTTAAAAAAAAAAAAAAAAAGCAAAGAGAGATGCTCTGATCCATCACGACAAAAAGCACTGACCCCAGAATCCAAAACTGCTGCACATCCTCCTCCAGGATGTGCCTCCCCAACCTGACTCCATGCCAGGCTTCGGAAAGGAGCCCCTCTCTGTGCTCATTTCTACCAGATAACTTACCAAGCAGAAGAGTAAGAATTGGCTTACTTTTCTGTCTCTATGACTGGCTCATTCCTTGAAGGGTGGGGTTACGTCTTATTCATTTTTGTAGGACCCAACACTTAGGACAGTTGCAAGCAGAGGTCACAAAATGTCTATTTACATATATGCTAAAGAAATGCGCATGTAGGGACGGGGTGCCTGGGTGGCTCAGTAGGTTAAGCATCTGCCTTTGGCTCAGGTCATGATCCCAGGGTCCTGGGATTGAGTCCCACATCAGGCTCCCTGCTCAGCGGGGAGTCTGCTTCTTCCTCCACCTCTCCCCCCTGCTTGTACTCTCTCTCAAGTAAATAAAATATTAAAAAAAAAAAAAAGAAAAGAAATGCGCATGTTAAGAGCATACAATGGAGTAATTTAATAAAGCCAATCTAAAATGAATATCTGGTTTATTGTACTCTGAGACCAGCTGTCAACACTCAGGAAAGGCACAGGCAAATTACCTTTTCCTCTTATGTTATCTTTTGGTAAAGAAACATTCTAGGGAAGAGAAAAATACCTGGGCATCCGAGTGCGCTTCATATCGCGTCGTCCCTCCTATCATCTGATCAAAGGTGTACATGAGGCGGATGTCCTCTTCATGCAGCTCATGGCCTTCTACAACAATGGTTCCTGTTGGAGAAGCAACTGCCACTGTGAGTCAGCCCCTCCGCATCCTCCTCTTCACACCTCCCAGCTACAGTACATTATGCCAATTTTCACAGCATCAAGCTGCAGAGACTTCAAGAGGTCATGTTCTCCTGACTCATATCCTTTATACTTCCCCATACTGCCTTGAGGACAGTTAAACCACCAACGTCTCCCGTGTAAATGACTCCCCAGGTCCAAAGGCATGTGCATCCCCACCATAAACACAAAGCAGAGTGATGTACTGAAGACAGCAGGCTGCAGAGTCCAAGCAGACCCAGGCCCACCACTCACTGGCTGCAGGACCCCAGTGCTCCACTATCTGCTGAGAAGGGTGGGGCAAGGATGAAGTGAACAGGGTCAGGTTCTGGGCACCATCCTCCCACAGCAGGCAGAATGCATGAACGGGGGCGGGGGGGAGGGGGTGGCAGATGGCCATGCCTGTTTTCAGGGACGCCTGCTGTGGACATCCACAATGATCTTCCTGGTGTCAGCACTGGGCTGTCATTTTGACTATGTCACTCTGTTCTGAAAATTATTTTGGGCTGTCATTTTGACTATGTCACTCTGTTCTGAAAATTATTTTGCTTCCCATTAGCGCAGAAATCCACTCAGAAAGTAGTTTAGAAGCTGTAGGCCTTCAGTTTCAAATAAGGATTATTTCAAGAATTTTTAAATATTTGGGCCATCTGTTGAAACAGCTTAGATCTGTGATTTGAGGTTGGATCAAAGATTTTGTTAATTTAACAAATCAAGTTAAGTTAGTAAGGATTCAACTTTTAGTTGCTAGGCTTCTTACATTTTATCAAAAACGTGAGGACTCTCAGGGACATTTCTCTCAGTTCCCCGTAAGCACTCATCCGATTTCTGAGTCCTTCCATCTCTCTTCATGACAGGTCTGTGCTTATGATTTTCAACTTCAGAGGGAACCCTACCAACCAAACACCCTGTGCCCCAAAGTGGATGCACAGAATCAGGCAGCCATACTAAGACCCCAGAGCTGAGAATTCCCGGGCACCTGGAAAGTCCCCCAAAGGAGAGGAGAGAGGGGCTAAGTCCCCTTTCCTAACCTCCTCCTATTGTCCTAGACTTTTCCTTCAGAGCACTTATCAAAACTACAACTGTTTCCACAAATCTTCAGTGTCGGCCAGTACCTCGAGGGTAAGGACAACGTCTGTCTCACTCATTTCTGGGATCCCAGGGCCAGCCAAACACAAGGGCTTTAAAAAGTATTTGCTGAATTGGTCCAAATCCAGTCTTGCCCAAATAAGGGACCAAACTATGAATTCATGTCTTCGAGAAATCATGGTAAGTTCTGATCCAGTTCTCCCTCGAGGCAGCTCCAGACCTCATCGCTAAGTCCCTTTCTCAAAATCAACTTTAATCTTTTCTGTTGAATGTATTCTAGTCTTCATTCGGACACCTCCAAACACCATGTTTCTTCTCCACAAGCAACATCCAGTAACAATGAATTCGATACCAGGGGCTCTGTGCTCTCTTCTCACTAGGGTGGTTTCTAGGCTCCTATTAGCATGTACAGAATTCAGTGCTAACCAAAGGTCCACCCATCTGGTTCAGTCATTCTACCTAGAAATCTAGCCCAAAGGAATCGATTGCACAGAACATTTACATGTGAAAACGCTCACTGCTGGGGTGCCTGGGTGGCTCAGTCATCAAGCGTCTGCCTTCGGCTCAGGTCATGATCCCAGGGTCCTGGGATCGAGCCCCACATCGGGCTCCCTGCTCAGCGGGGAGCCTGCTTCTCCCTCTCCCACTCCCCCTGCTCTCGCTCTCTCTCTCTGTCAAATAAATAAAATCTTTAAAAAAAAAAAGAAAAAGAAAATGCTCACTGCAATACTACTGACAACAGTGGAAAAACAGAAACAACGTGAAGAGCCAACAACAGGACTGGTTAAGAACACCATGAATCCCCATGAGGGAAAACCATCACAACAGTCTGGAAATAGCACTTCACAGACTAATGTAAAAATGCAAAATAAAAAAATGAATAAGATAAACATGAAATACAAAAATGGAAGTGTGAACAACACGACACTTATAACTGCAGTGTGATCTCCACGTTGAGAGCCTGGGACCGTCTGCACCAGGACTTTCACGCTGCCCGGCACCGGCCCCGGCACAGAGCGGGCACTCGGTCTGCGCTCAATGGACGGGTGACAGCTCGGGGATCATTTGTAATCCCTCCTTTCCATTATCAGATTTGTTATGTACTTCAGCGACAGGCCAGGGAAGCAGGAGCCCAGTTGTGAGGTGGCACCAGGAAGGGGCCACGGACGGTGCTGGCCGGGGCAGACACCCACCGCTGTCCTGGAAGCGCTCCAGCTCCTCACTGCTCAGCTGCTTGATAGACGTCATCACCGCCCTGAAGGCTCCCTTCAGGCGCTTCCCCAGGACCATGTGATCAGGCTCTGCCCTTAGGCGAATGCCATACTTGTTTTTATCTGTAGACAGCGTAACCTTTCGGACGTTCAATTCCTACAGTTGGCAGCCAAGATGAAACAAAAAGGGGGAGATGAAAACATGTGAGCCCCAAAACTTGCACATAAACGTTCACACATTGGTCACAATAGCCAAAAAATGGAACCACCCTAATGTCCATCAGCTTTGAAAGGATAAACAAAATGTGATCCATCCACACAACAGACTATCACTTAGCAAAATACAGGACTGAGGCACGGACACAGGCCGTACCACGAACGGACCCTCGGTGCCACGTGAAGGGAGTCAGCCTCAAAAGACCACTTACTGTTGGATTCATTTTTGTGAAACGTCCAGAGCAGCCACACTCGTGGTTGCCAGGGCGTGGCGGGATCTTGAGGGCAAAAATGGCGTGTGAATGCTAACGGATACTGGGTTTCTTTTTGGGGTGATCAAAATGTTATAAAATTTTATTGGCTGTACAATTCTATAAATGACTTAAAAATTCTTCTTGTCCAGATCATTCAAGACAGTTGAGCAAAACTCAACTAAAGAAGATTCTAGACTTAGAGGGGCACCAGGGTGGCTCCGCTGAGCATCTGGCTCTTGGTTTAGGCTTAGGTCATGATCTCAGGGTTGTGGGATGGAGTCCCATGTGAGGCTCCACACTCAGCGGGGAGTCGGCTTGAGATTCTCTCTCACCCCCTCTGTCCCGCCCCTTCCAAGTAAATAAAATCTTAGGGGAAAAAAAACACTGTCAGGTGAAAAAATCCAAGTTGCAGACTATAAACATGGTCCCCTCTAGTACAAACAAGGTCAATGGTGTGTGCACATCCAACAGCCTGGTGGGGACGCCCTAGTGAATATCCCCAGGCAGCGCTGGGTGGGTGGGAAGGGTTTCACTCAGCACCCAATGCTGGAGTCTGAGCTGCTCATGACCAGTGCATGCCCACTTGTTACTTGATGATCTGAAGGAAGTTTTTTGGTTAATTATCAAAGAGTATTTGGAGAAGATAAGTGGATGAAGGTAAGTGAGTGATCTAATCAAGGTAAAGATATTCACCCATCTTGGAATTGCTTTTAAAGAATTACAGTGACACTGTAAAAAGGCAAAAGCGCACGCTGATTCTAAGCAAAGTGTAAGATTCTGTGGATGGTTAAGTACTTGGATGTGCTGACATACAAAAGGAAAAGGATGCATGATACGCTCACAGTGAACTTCACTGAAGAGTACTAGCCCTAACAACCTTCTTCAAGAAAGAAGTCTATTTGCACCCAAACAGTCAAACCAGCACTCTTACCTCAATGATGTACTTCTCCAAAGACTCGATCTCATCAAGAGCTTCTGGATCCTGATGGATAACCACAATTTCCTTCAAAGGATACTAGGAGGAAAGGGAAGGGATGGTTTACCAAAAAGCCAGCCCTTGAAACTGCAGCAAAGTAAAATGTGAAATGTTTCATCCGAATCTCAAGCTCCAGACTGATCAGGTTCAACCAGAACTAAGTCTTTCACACCCTTACTGCAGAAAAGAAAAAAAATTTTGCTACTGCTGGAAGCGCTCTCTTTTAAGACAACGCTCCAAAGGTGTAGCTCTCTGGGCCCGTGCATGCAAAAGACAAATGAAGCATCAAACCTTTATGGGAATGGTTCTGCGGTCTCGAATCACTCGCCCAAGTTCGATCACAGACTGCATCCGGGACACTGCGCTCTCCGTGCTCTTGTCAATCAGCTCCTCCCTGACGGCAGACGCGGGGCTGAGAGGGACCCCAGGAAGGGGAGCCCATCCCAACGACAGGGGCACGGAGTGCGGAAGGAGCGGCCCCTCCAGCCCCTCTGCAGCCTGAGGAGCAGCTACCACGTGAGCCCTCCCGGGCGCAGGCGAGGCTTCCACGTCACAGGATTCTTACCGAACATGGGGCAGGGTGAGGTAGTGGATGCTGTGTGTGTCCTTGTCCTGGACAGAAACGGGGTCCATCAGCAGCTTTAGATTCTGGTACATCAATTCGGTGAGAAAAGGTGTATAGGGGGCCTGCATGAGGACAGAGGACATCATTAAGTGACCTCAGGCCCAGGAAAAGAGCAGCTCCACGTGAGTGGACGTGACGCTACTTTCTGAACCTGGTAGGATGGACACCGTGAGGCGCAGCAACAGCGGGAGAGCCAGAGCCCCGAAGCAACCCAGAGGACGTCTGTCATAAGAGCAGGAGCCCCGACCACAACCCAATGTCCCCACACCTCAGAAACCGCGTCAGGGAGCTGCGGAAATGCTTCCTAGGATGAAGGTGAGTGAGGTCAGACAAGAGGCACCAGGCACAAGGCAGGTCTTGCTTGTGTGTTCAGGAGTGAACAGAGGGTTCACGACCTCAGGCTGGAGTAGCAGTGATAGGACACAGATGTTTAGTAAAACATCGTCTGTGACGTATTTGTGTGGTTAGATATCCATTCAAAAACTTCCCTGTTCCGATGACAGGGACCCGCATAAGGATGAGGTGTGTGCTCACAGGGAGCGTGGCTCTGCCGTCTTGAGGCCAGCACCCTGACCCGAAGGGTGCCACCGGTGGTGGGCAGGAAGAACCCAGCTCTGGAAGCAAATGTTTCTTAGCCCTTCCTGACACAGATGAGCTAACAAGATTTCTGAAAAGGAACTAGGGAGTTAAAAGTTGTTTTAAAACTTTTTTTTTAAGATTTTATTTATTTATTTGACAGAGAGAAACACAGCGAGAGAGGGAACACAAGCAGGGGGAGTGGGAGAGGGAGAAGCAGGCCTCCCGCTGAGCAGGGAGCCTGATGCGGGGCTCGATCCCAGGATCCTGGGACCATGACCTGAGCCGAAGGCAGACGCTTAATGACTGAGCCACCCAGGCGCACCAATACTTTTATTTTTTTAAAAGATTTTATTTCTTTATTTGACAGAGACAGACACAGCGAGAGAGGGAACACAAGCAGGGGGAGTGGGAGAGGGAGAAGCAGGCTCCCGGCTGAGCAGGGAGCCCGATGCGGGGCTCGATCCCAGGACCTTGGGACCACGACCTGAGCTGAAGGCAGACGCGTAACGACTGAGCCACCCAGGCGCCCCTCTTTCTCTTTCTATTTCTGGGGGGACAAGTACAGCCTAGCTGCAGACAGAGGGCGCTGCAGCGCCAGGGCTAGAGTTCCAGCATCTTACCATCAGTCTGCACAGAGACAGCAGGACACTGAACAAGGTCTCCAGGGCCATAACGCAGTCTTCCACCCCGTTTTCACCCTGGTGAATAAGCAGCTCACATTACTTAGACTGTTAGAACCCAGTTGAATGAAGAGAGGTGACCCCCCCGAGAGTACACAGGGCGCAGAGAGGATGGCGGAGCCAGGACAGGCGGCCACAGCACAGTGTCCAGGGTCGGGCAGGAGGCTGGCGCGGGCCCTGCTCTCCCCACCTCTGAGCCCAGGTGCCTGAGGACCTGGAGGCTGCACCTGCAACTCACATGCAACACACGGGAACGGTTACAAACAGAAAATTTAAACTACTTTTAGGTAAGATTTCTTATTCACAAAAAAAGTGGATACACTATATATTTCAGAAATAATGACACTAACTCACTATAGGAAAAACACAAACAAAGGTTATAAAAAAAGAGAAGTCAACCATAATAAAGTTACACAGAGACAGGTGCTGTAAACAGTGCAAAGTGAGCCCCTCTGCATGTGGGTGTGTTGTGTATGATCTATGTTAACAAAAATGAAATTACTGTTTTGTGAAGGGCGTTCATCATTCACACACTGGGAGGCAGGCTGGAGGGCAGTGGCATGGTCTATGCGCAGCCTCAGGGCCTAGGACGGGACTCAGCCCACATGCCCAACAGGTTGTCCATAAATAAGTGACCCTCTAGAGGAAGAAGCGAGGCGGGTCCCACTTGAGGTCACAGCCATTCCTGGTGACATCTGCATGTATCTGCATGACTTCCTTTCGTGTTTTAAGAGAACCTGCTCAGCTCAGTCTTGTATGGCCCTGAGACCTTCCCTCCGACAGGACATGTCCTTAGCTGTCTTGAAAATATGCAAGCGGACTTCTAGAACTTACAGGTTCCTATCTATCAAATGGTGATAAATATAGTCGACTTACAGTGTAAAAAGGAGAAAAGAGAAAGAGCTTCAGACACTGAGAGCACCTGAAAACATTCCTTTCTCTTCTGGCTGCACTCATGTTTCTCGACGGTCACCCTCCCACACTTCCGCCGGTCCCCACAGCAGCCTGCGTCCATGCACTCACCTTCAGCCTTCTGCGGTTCATCCTGACGTACCAGTTGGTTAGGACATCCACAAACTTGACCAGGCGAGGCACCACCGTATAGAGCCTGTAAGCTGAAAGCAGATGATCGGGTCGAGGGTGCGGTGAGGGCTGGACGCAAGACAGAGCAAGCGGCCCTGCCACCCAAGGGCTGCCACACTTGCTCAGGAGACAGGAAGAACCAAAGGGACACAACCCCGGTGGCATTCTGGGTGTCGGGGGGTGCACACAAATCACCCTGTGAGTGCGTACAAGCTCCCGTGGTCAATGAGAAAAACAGAAACCCCAGCCCTGGGGTGGAGAGGCCACAGCTGCATGCCTGACTTCCTTCCACTGTGCTACCCTGAACCTCCACTAAGACACCCCAGACGCACAGACAGCTCTAACCAGGGGCCGAGGCACACCACAGGCCAGCGCTTTCCAACCAGAGTGACTCTGCCCTGATGTCTGGAGAGACATTCCGGCTGTCCCAGCGGAGCCCAGGGGAACTGCTCAATAATGCAGAGCCCAGCAGCCCCCTCCAGAGAATGCCTGGCCCAAGCCACCAGCAGAATGGGCTCCCCAGGAAAGGACAAAGGTGTGAGGGCTCCCGAGGAACTCCGAGGGCAAGCAGAGCGGTGAAGGTGCTCAGCCAGTCTTGTTTAAGGTGTGGGCCTATTTTTAGGATCTTCCCATTCACCTCCCTGTAACCGATTCTCTCCGTTGCACAAAAACAAACACCAAAACCAAGAATAAGACCAACAAGTATAAACAAATACAACTTGTATTAATGAAAAGTGTTCAGTGACTGTTAAGAGGCCTCCGGTCCAAACTACCACAGTGAGAAGCTGCCAACGGCAGAGGGCGGCTCACAAAGACCAGAACTGAGGTGCCAACGGCCACTCACTCCCTGAGAGGCGACGTGGTGATCAGAGGCCTAGCCTGAAGGAAAGAGGTGATTTCTAGGGCTCACTACACCCCTCACCTTCTAGGAGGCCAGAGTTCCCTGTGCTCAGGTGTCGACCCTTGGAGGGCACACAGAACCCTCAGAGCGTGAGTGTGCTGTGTGTGGGAGCACCATCATGGCTGCCGGGCTCCCTGATGGGAACTGCAGACACTCCAGACCTCAGAACACTATCCATGAGGGGCTGAGGGTACAAAGCCAGCAGGCCGTGGCACTGGAGTACCCAGAGCAGTCGGCCGTGGGAACAACCTTGGCCTGACCTCTTGTTTCCAGGGAGATGGACCCCAGCCGGCATGCTCAGGCCATGGCTCTGCTCGGCTGTCCGCAGGCCCGTTTCCTACACTTCACATCACTCAGGAGGAACAGGGGACAAGGACTGTGAGCAGGTGTCCCGGGGTGTGCGGTGAGCTCTGCCTCGCATGTTCATTTCCATCTTCACTTACGTCAATTTGTCCAGCAGCTTTCCCAACAGTCATGTGGTATTTCTGATACATATTTAACGGGTGGGGGCAGGCTTCAGGATGCCTGACAGCCTGGGGGAGTTTCCTGGACTCATCATCCTCTTGTGCCAAGTGCTGAGGCACCAGGATTCCAGGAAGGCCATGTGCCTGCATGACCGCAGCGTGCGGGGGGAGGCTGGTTAACCTCGTCAGGGGACACGTAGGGGAGGCGTCTCTCCTCCCCCGCCCACCAATTCTGTCGGATCCATGCAGGTATCCTACTTTAGTAGTTTCTGGAATTTCTCACCCAGACTTATAGTTTGTTCTGTCTCCAGCCTCGAGGAAACCAATATAACCTATGTTTCCAACCTGTGTCTAAGACCCAATTCGTTGTTTTTAGGTAACAAATATGGGGAAAACATCCACCTCATTACTATTTTTCTGTATTTCCTAATTTTTCTAGACTAGACAGGGCCTACTTATTTAATAATTAAAGTAGACTAAAAAATGCACGCTAACAAGCACTCCTTGAGAACCTACTGTCTGCCAGCTACTCTCTGAGCACATTCTCTATTTGAGCCTTGTAACACCGCCACCAGGCACTTTTCGGAGAAAGAAACTGAGGCCTAAGGACTTTGGGCAGCCCCTGCCAGAGGGAAGAGGTGGTGCAGGTGGGTTTGAACCGTGGAAGCCCACGTGGTGTCTGTGGCCAGTGGGGTGATGCTGAGCCGAATCCCAGGACTCAGAGCAGCATGTTTCTACAACAAGTCTTAACAAAATCATATTTGACGGGTAAAAGAAACAAGAATTTATCTACTGTCTGTATCTCTCAAAATGTTTATAAAACTTCCTCTGTGTTTAAAAGAAACACAGGTAAGTATTGAAAGGAGAAACAGAGAAGAACTCTTATTCCAGGAAGATGACCCAAGAGAGTCATACCTGCCATTTCGGTCTCAAAGAACCCAACCAGCGACTGCATGCAGGACAGGATCCACCGGTCTGTGATGTTGGCACTTTCTTTAATTGTGTTCTCGTTGTAGAGGAATTCCATTTCTTCCTCCTGGGAAGTGACAATTACTAAAACATTCTGCATGCTTAGGAGAAATTACTGTACAGAAATGAACTCCTTAAACCACTTAAGCTGAAAGGAGCCCACAACAGCAATCCACAAAACCCCAGACCCCACTGGCAATTTAAATTTCTGATTCTCAGCAATATTTTCCAAATAAGCTCTAAACTTGGGATATTAAGTCCTCAGTTAATTACGTTTTTGACTGCTCTAAACACAATTTAGGAAAAAATTATTCCTTTGTACCAAAAGTGATTATGAGTTGAGAAATATTCCAAAATCTTGTAAGTGTAGGGTTTAGTTACTTTACCCCTAACGAAGGAAAGCTAGTAAAGCTGGCTAGGACTGGACGATCATCTATAGACTGAACATGAGCACTAGAAATTAACGTCTCTGCTTAAATTGCCCATTCTAAACAGCATGCTCTGTTCCAGTCCCCTTTCCTTTGCAAAACCCTCCTCGGGCTGAAGGTCCACTCCACCTGCGCACCCCCCCCACCAGCAACACCTGGTTGGTAGGGTAGCAGCCGCGCTGACTCCGGCCCTGACCTGAGAGCCTGGTGGCGGGCGGGCGTCTGACTGCCAAGCCCAGACGAGCCCCGCCCACTGTGCTCCAGAGTCCCACAGCAGCAGGCCTGTGGGGACCGCCTGAGGCCTCCCGGCCCCATTGGTGACAACAACAAAGGCAGGAGCAACACCAGGACCTGGGGAGATTGCCTGCCCTCCTCAACGCACAGGGAGAAGCCCGAGTCAGAGGCGGCTGCAGGCCAACAGCCAGCCTGAGTGCGACATTCACAGCTCAGGCCTCCCGCCCATTTCCAGAAAGGGTTAACGTTGCACGACAGTCAACAGTAATGTACACAGTGATTCTACTGTAAGGCGTTGGACATAAGAGATGAGGGGTATCGGGGTCTGACCCCAAAGGGAGCCCTGAGAGCAGAGTCAGGCATATGGGTGTTCAGATGGTGCCTTGTTTTCCCTCCTAACAGCCCAGCAGAACGTCTCTCACTTTCAGAGTCTGGACCCTGATGCCTCAGCGAGCCCGGCAACAAGCAGCAGCCTTTACCAGGTGCTCCCACCCTGGGAGCAGTGGGCTCTTCACCCCGACCCCACCCCCAGCAGCCTTGGTTCCATGGGGCGGGGGGGGCCAAACAGGGAATGAATGAACCTCCCACGCAACTCTTCTGTGGGGGCAGCCCCAGTGTCCCACCAAGGCTCTGCACTGACGCCCCCCTCCCCCGGCCCAGGGCTCTGAGCCCCACGCACGGAGCTCTGTCCCTAGCAAACCCACCGACCCAGGTGACGGGACCCCGCCCCACACCTTCTGTAGCCTCAGGACGCTCTGGGTGAAGAAGCGGTAGGCGTTGTACCAAGGGAGCAGCACGTCCTTCAAAACGTCACGCACACCCTCCTCCTTAAATCGGAGATTTTCTGCCCTCACCACAGGGGAGTTGATCAGATACAATCTGGGTGAGGAAAAACAGTACATGGAAAAGGAATATACAGATTAAAACAAGTATTCTTTCTGGACATGTTGACACTGCAAACACCCAACTTGGCATTTTTTTATACAAAAGGAGAGAATTATGAATACTCTTCTTATGGTCAATTTAAAACTGACAAAGCTCTGACTTTGTGCAAGAGACCCAGTGAATAATAAAGGGGAGACGTAACCTCATACCAAAATATGGCCCTTGACCAACCTGGAAGCATGCCCCGTGCCAGTCAGTGCAGGCCTCGGGGCGGCGGGCCTCCTCCCCAGACAATACCCGCAGGCACAGGGATTCACAAAAGGAGTGGCCAGGAGTCCTCTGCCGGCACAGAGGGGCTCCCAGAGGGAAGAGGCCAGGGATGTCGTTAGGCACCCTGAGGACAGTCCCCTCTACAAAGAATTGTCTGGCTCACTTGCTAGCAGTGCCGAGGGGCAGGCTAACAGCTAACAGGGCGGCAGGACACCCCATTAAGTGCTCCTAGGCAGCTGTGAACATGCTCGGGCTCAGCCCCTGGGTGTGGGTCTCCGTGTCTGCAGCAGGAGGATGCGGAATGAAACCGTTGTGGCTCCTTTCCACCCCAACACTTAATGGGCACGACGAGGACCAACGTTTCAAGTAGTGGCTCACATTTCCCTAAAAGCTTTTCAGGTTTCATTGTTATTTGCTCGAGTTTCAATAAATCTCAGACGGCGCTTTTGAGGAGTAAGCGCAGACATGAAATAAATGGCCAACAAGATGAAGAGCCAGGCAAGGCAATGAGGGAGAAACCCAGCAGCAGCCTGGGAGCGACACAGGTCCTGGTCCTCACAACACCTCTGGGCTTCCAAATGCTCGTTACTGAGAAACCACCTCGTGGGTTTGGAGCCAACTCCACACCAGTGTACCTGGCCCGTAGCAGAGACATAGTTTGAGAAAGCTAACTAGGAACCAAATGAAAGGAACACAATTAACAGAACAAGCGAAGCGTACATAAAAAGGACATTAAAAACAGGGCACAGCACTGGCCTGTACCTGAGGGCGTCAGCACCGTATTTATGGATGATTGAAAGTGGATCCGGATAATTCTTTTTTCGTTTGCTCATTTTTTGACCATCACTTGAAAAACAAAAGGGAGATGCCAATTAAGTAAGTCACCATTACAGCCTAACTTTATATGCGGTTACAGGTTATCTGCAAATCAGAATACAGAAATGCAAGTGGGATAAGGGCATAACAATAGATTGTTAACACCTGTGAGCTTCTTTCTGAAGTCCACGGTGAGTCAGTGGAGAAGCTAAGAACACAGGGCTCAGCATTTATTCCAGAGAAATGAAAACTTGTACTGATGGAAAACCTGTAACGGAAGCTCCTGGCTCTATTCATAGTCAGCAGCCACCGGAAACAACCCCAGGTCCTTCAGCAGGTGAGGGGTCCAGCTGTGGTCACCCGCACCGTGCAGCACTGCTCAGCCATGGGGAAGAAGGGACTGAGGACACACCCATCCTGAGCAATCTCCAGGATCCCACTGAGTGGGAAAGCCAGTCCCTGAGGTCCTAAGTGGTGTGATTCCATTCCCGTCACGTATTTGAAATGACAGTTACAGAGATGGGGAGCAGATTAGTGGCTGTCAGGGGCTGGGGGCGAGGGTGGAAGGATGGGGGGATTACAGAAGGACAACAGAGGGGTCCTGGGATGTGGGAACAGTCCAGTACCTTGACTGTGCTGGTGGACAGGGACCTATGCATGTAATGTGTGCGCAACTGCACACCGCAGCACACAAGTACATGTAAAGCGCGGGGTCAGAGGAGGCCTGGGCTGTGTTAGCAGCTGGCTGTGGTGGTGTACCCCAGTTCTGAAAAACCTGACTTTCGGGGGAAACTGGGCAAAGCACACAAGGCTCTCTGTTACTGTTTCACAACTGCATTCAAATCTCCAATTCAATAACATTTTCAATTAAAAAAACCCCCAAAAGCAGACTGCCGAGCCGGACTCCCTGGGTGTAAAACGTGAATTTACCATCACTTGCTGTGTGACTTTGACAAGTTGCTTAATTTTTCTATACCTCAAATTTCTCAAATGTCAAACTGAGGTAAGGAAAGGACCCATCTTGGGGCACCTGGGTGGCTCAGTCGTTAAGCGTCTGCCTTCAGCTCAGGTCACGATCCCAGAGTCCTGGGATCGAGTCTTGCGTCGGGCTCCCTGCTCAGCGGGGAGCCTGCTTTTCTCCCCCCCTTCCTCGTGCTCTCTCTCTCTCTCAAATAAAATCTTAAAAAAAAAAGCGGGGGGGAGGACCCATCTCAAACAGTTCTGGGGCTTTGACGAGAGAAGATGTATAATGTTCACAACACGATATCAGGGGCCATCCTCCCTCAGACAGGACATGAGGCAGGGTATCTGCATAAATGTTTTTTCTTATTTTATTAATTTGTGTTTTTTCTGTTATGACTATAGACAGTAAAAGAAAAAATAAGACTCCCCTATGATCCTGGAAACCTCTAGAACCTACAGCTTCCTCATGTTAAACAGAGGTCAACAAAAATCTTCATTAAAGGACCAGGCACACGCACCTGGTCCAGCCCTCCATGACAGATGTTGTCTTATTGCCCGCAGCATCACAGGATGCATGCCTCCCCCGCCCCCAGCGCCCCAACCTGCCCTTCTCCCTGGGGTAGGGGGTGTGTGCAGAGCCACACTGGAGACAAGAAGTGAGCAGGACGGGGTGGGATGGAAAGGAAGAGCAGCGAGAAGTGGAACAGCAGACGAAGGAGAAGAGCAGGAACAAAGCTGGGGTGATCCTAAGTTCCTGTATTCACAAAGAATGGCTACATGCACCCGGACCATGGCTGCCAGACCAAAGGAAGCCAGGCACCGGGACTAGCCATGACCCAAGGACGTGCACCTGCCTTGCCAGGACGAGCCCGTTCACAATCACGTTCCTGAAGGGCGGCTGTCCAAAGAGAGCGGTGGCCAGCACCAGCAGGGTGTAAAACCTGTAAAAAACCCAGGAAGAAACAGCTCAGCAACAACAGAAAAGGAATCTAAGCATAGGGAAAAAAAAATCTGTGCTTACTTATTGGATGGAATTTCTATTTTAGATCAGTTACACTTCTTAATAATCACTTATACCAAAGGTTCTTTTTTTTTTAAAGATTTTATTTATTTATTTGACAGAGAGAGACACAGTGAGAGAGGGAACACGAGCAGGGGGAGTGGGAGAGGGAGAGGGAGAGGGAGAAGCAGGCTTCCTGCGGAGCAGGGAGCCCGATGCGGGGGCTCGATCCCAGGACCCTGGGATCATGACCTGAGCTGAAGGCAGAGGCTTAACCATCTGAGCCACCCAGGCACCCATCTTTTTTTTTTTTTTTAAAGATTTATTTATTTATTTGAGAGAGTGAGAATGAGAGAGAGAGAGAGTACATGAGAGGGGGGAGGGTTAGAGGGAGAAGCAGACTCCCCGCCGAGCAGGGAGCCCGATGCGGGACTCGATCCCAGGACCCCAGCATCATGACCTGAGCCGAAGGCAATCG
>NC_138382.1:201202-214580 GCF_054177405.1 Leptonychotes weddellii
AGCAGGGAGCCCGATGCGGGACTCGATCCAGGGACTCCAGGATCATGACCTGAGCCGAAGGCAGTCGCTTTACCGACTGAGCCACCCAGGCGCCCTAGATTGACTCTTTTAATAACAAGTAAGGAGGTATCTTAACCTTGTTAGATGTAGGTACAATCTCTCAATATATCTGCAGTCTTTTTTATTTTTTTTATTTTTAAAGATTTTATTTATTTATTTGAGAGAGAGAGAGAATGAGAGGGAGGAGGGTTAGAGGGAGAAGCAGACTCCCCGCCGAGCAGGGAGCCCGATGCGGGACTTGATCCAGGGACTCCAGGATCATGACCTGAGCCGAAGGCAGTCGCTCAACTGACTGAGCCACCCAGGCACCCCTATAGCAAAGGTTCTTAATCCGATAACACATTAGAATCATTTGGGGCATGCTGAAAAATCACAAAGGACCTACCACAAACCGATCAGGTTAGAAAAAATAAAATGTGGCTTACAGCGAATAAAGGCCTGGAGTGAGGTACTGACCCCAACAGTAGAGGATAGTACTGTTGTCCTCCCTGGGGGGGCAGCCGACAGCCACAAGGCAGAGGGGGGACAGTGCTGGGCGGCCTATCAGGACCTCCAGATACGCCAGGCTGCAAATCCAGAGACGTGTGTGCCTTTAGCACAAGGTCACATGGGACAGTCTGATGACAAAAGATAGACATTCTCACCCAAAAGTCAGAAGGCAGAGCACGTAGGAGCAAAGACATCTCTGCTCCGCATGCTGCTGACTGCTAGCTAGCTTGTTCCAAACTCTACCACGTCCCTGCAGCCACCCCAGTGAGTGAGGCTCTGCTATCATCTCCAAGCTGGTTTTGCATCCCCAGGACGTGATGGGACATGGACTGACATCCCTTCCTCTGAAGGCAGGTCAGGGGGACCTGGCTGCTAGGACACGCAGCCCAAGCCTGAGGGAAGGGGAAGGAGGCGGTGAACACCTACAGATCCACGTCAGGATTGTTAATGGCTGGCAGACATCCCCAGGCCTCAGACAAACGACTTACTGGAGAGGCTTCTGGCCTTCCCTAAGAAGGTTTTGGACCTGTTCCTAAAGAAAAATGGGTTGGACGCTGAAAAGAGCACCTTCTGGAACATTAAGGTTGGAATTCAATTTGTGACATCCACTGCCAGTGTCAAAGCAATGACACCAACATTCCTTAAACACTTCTGCAGCATCACCACTAATCAAAGTGTAATTAGGGGGTGCCTGGGTGGCTCGGTTGGGCAACTGTCTTTGGCTCAGGTCATGGTCCTGGAGTCCCCGGATCGAGTCCCACATCAGGCTCCCTGCTTGGCAGGGAGTCTGCTTCTCCCTCTGACCCTCCCCCCTCTCATGCTCTCTCTCTCTCTCTCATTCTCTTTCTCACATAAATAAATAAAATCTTAAAAAAAACCAAAAAACAAAAAAAAAACAAAGTGTAATTAGGATCTGGACGAGCCAACCTTTTCCTGCTTCAGAAGATGATGGCGTGGCTTTAAACAGGCACCAGACAAAACAAACCAATGCCGAAATCCTCCCCTGCCGTGGTTTGTCTTTTCCCCCAGTCCGGATTTTTAAACTGCTAATTTTATAAGGCTAGCCTTAACATCTGAGTACATTTCCAATCAACCCCTAAATGTGTAGCACCCAAACCATTATCTTGTATGTAAATACTCATTAAACATTTGAGTAAATGATTTAAAATAAACAAGCTAAGCACATGTACTGTTTTGTATCACTTAATCTTCAAATATAACAAATCTCTCTATTCCAAAATGTCAACGAAATAATTCAAACTCTAAAACCACAGCTGAGAGATCCCAACTCCAAAGACACTTTAATAGAACACTTGGTGGTGAGAGGCAGAGGGCAGCAGCAGAGCCTGTCTCGTTTGACACAATCACCCCAGGACCCAGCTGATAAATGCCAGGTGCTCAGTTAAATACCTGTGAAATCAAATCAAATCTGAAAGAATAAGAACATACCATCCTCTGGTCTGGTCAATGCCTTCGGCAATGAAGTCTGCAGGAAATGCATCATCAAACTCCCTCTTGTTTTCAAACGGATAATGAATCTGAGCATAGGGCATGCTGCCGCTCTCGAACCAACAGTCAAACACTTCAGAGACGCGACGCAACACTCCCTTCCCACAGCGGGAAGGGATGGTCAGATGGTCAATGCTAAGAAACGAAGCAAAGCCACTTCTATTAATTTTAACCACGAAAGAACTTGCAGTTTAATTGCCAAGAGGAAACAATGCTCTGACGAGATTTCATAAGCATCTGCAAAGAGAAATACTGGCAGTTATCACAGGTTTTCAGAGGCACCGGGAAGGCTCAATCCGGGGGATTTATACCAAAGTTGCCCTACATCCAACTCAAGGACAGAGGCCACCCTTCCTCAACATGACATGAGTCATCAACACTGTAACTCAGTAAACCAGTATTTGATTTCTACACGTAGCTCCGTAATCTGCTCCAGAGACCACGTCAATGCTCTCTGACAGTACGGAAGTGAATCGAACATTCAGAAACTGACCTCTCTCTGTGGAGATCAGAGATCTTTGCTCCCGACAGTTCTTCGAGTTCTGCCATCGATCCAATGCATACCACCTGTCAAGGCAAAGTTAAAAAACAAGAGAACCTCAGAGCCAGAGATCACAGAGCTTTATTCACACAGCATTCACACTTAGTTTTAGAAACCTCTGACCTTCAGGACAGTTGTCACTAGCGTGGCTTACACTCACGAAAGACTGCAGGTCACTGAAGAGGTGAGCGGGCTCCACTACTCGGCCACCTACCCCCGTCTCAGGAGTCCCTACGCGGAGAGGACCTAACAGCGTCATCTCCACACGCACCTGCTGAGGGCTTACGAGGTCCAAATCTCTGCCCAGTATAACCAGCGTAAGTGAAACGCCTAGACTGTGACTCTGAGGCATCTCAGTTTCTTCCTGACACCTGAATTTGGCTCCTTAATCTGGAATCTTTCCAAGTCAAAGCTAGAACTAAATTACCAGATCCAATCAATGAGATCACAAGACGTCACTTAGGGTTACGTCCAGGCAAGGAGGCTTCCCTCAGCTCAGCTGCGGCCCTGACAGGGTCCACACGGTGGGGCAGCCCCAGCAGGAGCTGCTGCGGGTTCTTGCCCGGGGCGTCAGCTACCTAGGGAACACCACCTTCTCAGCCCTTCCAGTCCAGTCTTGGGAGGTCTGACTCCGCTCCTTCACTGCCGTCTCTCAGGTCCCTGTGCTCTAACAGTCTCTGTGCTGGACAGAAGCCGCCATTGCGGGTACATCTATAGACCCGTCACGTATTTACACACACAATCACTTGATTTTATATATTCAAGGTTGGCAATGCTTTTGGTAATGTTTTTTAAGCCTTCCTTTTTAACCGCCATGAGGGGGCTTTCACGTGCTGTAACTCGGTGCAGGTCTGGACTTTAAGACTGATCATCAGTTACTCACAAGGACAGAAAAAGGGGTGAGCAACAGAAGAAAAACAATTCAATTCAACAGAAGAAAAACAATTCAATTTCCTGAGAAAAATACACATTTCTTCTTTACTTTTACACAGAGGGAGATTTAAAAAATCACATTTAATAAAACTAAAGTAAAAATAAATTTAAAAAACCTCCCAAATTCTTATTTATGTGATTCTAGGAAGGAATAAACAGAAACAGATGAAATAAAAAAAGGGGCAAAGAAAAAAGAAACTACATCCAGATGTACAAATGAAGTGCTTCAGCAAAAATCAACATGAGAATGCATGGCCCATCTCACCTCCTCGAAGTCATCGCTGACCCACAGGGGGATGGGGGTGCCCCAGTATCTGTTTCTGGAAACTGCCCAGTCACGTGCATCTTTCAGCCAATTTCCAAATCGCTTCTCTCGCACAAACTCTGGGACCCTGCAATAAACAGGTCAGACAGCCAATGCCTGAGAACATTAGTAAGCAAATTTGTAAATTAGATCTTATAAACCTTTGTATACGCTCTGTGGACCTACTGCCCTAGAGATGCTGCGCTCACTCCCAGGAGGACGTCTTCTGTGTGGACAGCACAGAAAACTCACGGAGCTCCATCTATTGTGAATTCATCCCAGGAGATGCTCTGTGACTGGAACAACCCTGCTAGGGGACAGCTGCAGCTCTCGACCAGACCTAGTCTTCGGGGCGTCCACACAATACTGCTTCTACGGACACTCATTAGTATGGGCTCCCAGACCCTACAAAACAGGCTGGGCTACAGGTGGCTGGTTGGTAGCTGCCTCCTGAGGCTCACGGGCAGGCTCCTGCCATTGCACTCTAGGCTCCAACAATGAGGTAATTCCTTAGAATGCAGCTTCTCACCTAAACGCCTTGGCCTGTGCCATCCCTCCACTATGATAACCTTCACCTTATAGCCTCCCCTCTCTCCCCTCCCCTTCCCCCAAAGCTTCGAGTGCCCAGGACTAGTCAAATGGCTCCTTATCCTCTGAGGTTCAGCTCTGCAGGAAATCTACCTAAGCAGCAGGCTGAGTTACAGCACCCCCAGCCCCACACATCCTGTTCTCTCAGGCACCCCAGTTGAGCCCTGTATTACAAACATCAGTTTATAGGCCTGCACTCTCAACGAGGCCACAGCCTAATAGTTCACATCCAGCACTTCACACTATAGGGCAACTGAAGAGCTTCATAGGAATAAAAATGAAAAACTGCTTTTTCTTGAGAAGTCAGGGTCAGTTTGCTAGAAAGTACAAAAAGCTTGTTCATGGGGCTTCTTGGTAGCTCAGTCGGTTGAGTGTCAGCTCAGGTCATAATCTCAGGGTCATGAGATTGAGCCCCACGTTGGGCTCCATGCTCAGTGTGGAGTCTGGTTAAGGTTTTTTTCTCTCCTTCTCCCTCTGCTCCTCCCCACCCCCTGCTCGTGCATGCGCTCTCCCTATCAAAAAAAAAAAAAAAAAAGCGATAGTTCATAGTAGTTCCTGATCTCTTCCTTTTACTGCCCTGAGATTCTCCTCATTCTTCCAAAATGAAATGCAGTTTTTAAGTCAGGTTCGATTCTTATAGAAGTAAGAAACCGTGATCACCCTCAGAACTCTCAGTGAAAAACAGTCTTCTGTAATATGCAGATTCAGCCTTACTTCATTCAGCCCTACAGGTTGGAGTAACACCTCCCTGCGGGTCACATACTAGCTGAGAGCAAGGCTTCTGTCCCAGTAGCACTCATCGGCACGCATCAAGAGCAGGAAGCACAAATGGCTTCTGTAGGTATATTCAAAAATAAACATTTACCCTGAAAATGACTATTTAAGGCTAACAGAAAGGCAAAATGCTCCCTCCATATGCCTTATCATAGGAAGGATGCTACTTCTTATAAAACTATTTAAATTATTCTGTGGTCCTGAAAACATAGACTCAAAGAGAGCTACAGAATTCTTACAATCTGGGAGAAGTGTGAGCACGTGATACAGGACAGTGTGAAGATACACAGCTCACTGCTCACCAGTAACACAGGTCGTTGTTCTTCAGGAGCTGGTCCACCATGTGCTCCACCCGCACGAACCAGCTGGGCACGGCTTTGTAAATCAGGGGAGTGTCTGACCTGGGGAAGCAAAAATGCAGCACATGGCTCGTCAGACTGAGGTACGCAGGCACCCACGGTGAGACCAACCTTTAGTTTCTTACTGACATCACCCCCATCGATTTGGCCTTCTGCTAACACTCTTTTTTTTTTGCAAACACTAATGCCTACGTCCTTGGTACTGGTCATCTCCCTCCACAACACCAAGAAGGCAAAAGCTTTAAAGAACAAGAAAGAAAATATGGTTCTGCTGGTATGTGATAGCTGTCTAAGAAATGACGTCAACTTCAGCAAAGAGGCAATGTGGGAACAAACTTGATGGCACCGAGCATTCCAATTCCACGCACATCTTCACAGCACGATCTTGTATTCTAACTTGTGTCACGTTCTATCTCTTGCCAAGTTCCACTGGGAAATTTTAGACGTATGTCTCATTCTAAAGAATTGTGGCCCCAACACAAAACATCTGTACATGTCGATACTTCCCAGACAACTGCTGAGGAAACCAGGAACTAACACTCATGGAATTCAAGAGGGCAGTTTCCCCACACTAATCATAAAGCATACAAATGAGAGGGGAACCGCAGACGGCAGAATGGACACACACGCTACGTGTCCCCCACAGGCTAGAAGCTCGAGCTGTAAGTCTTCGCTTTCTCTCACCTCCAGCAGAAGGGGTAACTGTGAGTGAAGGTGCTGGACACAAGAAGTCGGCCTTTTTCCTTCAGGGTCCTGATGATGTTTTTGTCAGCATCCTGTTTAAAAAATAAAAATCTAGCCATTAAAATATCCTGCAATACTTAGTAACACAAGAGAACTACGTATATCACTGCAATCTGATATTTTGATAACTCTATACCATGAATAAAAGGCAAAAATAACACATGTATTATAAAAACACTCAGTCCACATTTGAGACACAGTCAAACTTTAGGTATCTTATTAAGCACTTCCATACCATGTGAGGCAGTGAAGTCTTTCACCAGCAATGATGGCCCCAAAGCCTCAGAGCTGCTTCAGGAGTTACCAGTCAGAGCCCAGTCTCACTGATTCCTGCCTGTGAAACTACAGCTTCCGCTGAAGATACTAGACCCTTAGAATGTGGCTGATAATATCTATCTTTTCTGGTTTTATGTGCTGAAACAAAACAAAACAAAACCAACTTCCTGGAAAAAAAATCCAGATATGGAAGCTATTTAATAAAAAGCTGATTAAAGAAAGAAGTATGATGAAACCCACACCTTTCTCTGTCACAGAGACACAGACCTTCACATACTGTCCCGTGAAATCTGTCACTTCTGCCGTGAAACAGCCTGAAGCATCCACAGGGCAAACAGGAGAAGAGTCTTTCTGAATGATGTTGAAGTCCATACAGACCCGATAGTCGTCCTGGGGACAAAGGGAACGAAACAGGCTGAGTGTGTACGAGACAGGAGTGTGGGAGGTGATAGATTTACAAGAGAATGCTTCAGTATTCTGACTCATAACCATAATGGACTTTAATTATCCTCTCAGCTGAAGTTAATTCAGGACCATTCAGAGAATCCCAGAGCCTTATAGTTGGATAGGGATTACATCATCTTCCCGGCCATTATTTCACAGACCCCTGTATACAGCTGGGTATCCACTAAGGGAGGAGGAAGATGACATACATGTATCCCTGGTGAACACGGACGCAAAAATACTCAACTTCATAAACTCCACTCGACACTACAGTAAAAGAATCATTCACCACGATCAAGCGGGATTCACTCTGGGGATGCAAAGATGATTCAGTATCCACAAATCAATCAACGTGATACATCACATTAACAAAATGAAGGGTAAAAACTCTATGATCCTCTCAACAGATGCAGAAAAAGCATTCGACAAAACTCAACACCCACTTGTGAAAAAAACTCTCAACAAAGTGGGTTCAGAGAGAACATACCTCAACATAATAGAGGCCATATATGAAAAACCCACAGCTAACAACACACTAAATGGTAAAAAACTGACAGCTTTTCCTCTATAGGAACAAGATAAGGAAGTCCACTCTTACCACTTTGTCAACATAGTACCGGAAGTCCTACCCAGAGCAGTCAGACAACAAAAACAAATGAGACATCGATATTGGTAAGAAAAAAGTTAAACTGCCACTTGGCAGATGACATGACTACATATAGAAAACTCTAAACACTCCACCAAAAAACTATTAGAATAAATGAAATCAGTAAAGTTGCAGGATGCAAAATTTATATACAGAAATCTGATGTGTTTCTATACACTAATAATGGAGTAGTAGAAAGAGAAACTAAGAAAACAATCCCATTTACAACTGCACCAAAATTAACAAAATACCTAAGAATAAACATAACCAAGGAGGTGAAAGACCTGTACTATGAAAACTATAAAATACTGATAAAAGAAATTGAAGATGACAAAGAAATGGAAAGACATCCCATGCTCATGGACTGAAAGAACAAAATTGTAAAAATGTTCATAGTACCCAAAACAATCTACAGAGTCAATGCAATCCCTATCAAAAGTCTACAGCACTTTTCATAGAACTAGAACAAATAATACTAAAATTTGCTTGAACCGCAAAAAATCCCAAACGCCCAAAGCAATCTTGAGAAAGAACGAAGCTGGAGGTATCACAATCCTAGATTTCAAGGTACCCTACAAAGTTGTAGTAATCAAGACAGCATGATACTGGCACAAAAAGACACACAGACCAATGGAACAGAATAGAGAGCCCAGAAATAAACCCACGCTTATATGGTCAATTAATCTACTACAAAGCAGGAAAGAATATACAATGGGGAAAAGACAGTCTCTTTAATAAACGATGTTGGTGAAACTGGACAGCTACATGCAAAAGAATGAAACTGGACCACTATCTTATACCACACACAAAAATAAAGGCAAAATTGATGAAAGACCTAAATGTGAGACCTGAAACCATAAAACTCCTACAAGAAAACATAGACAGTAATCTCTTGAACAGCAGCCACAGCAAAACATATGTATGGTTATGTCTCCCCAGGCAAGGCATTCAAAATCAAAAATAAACTATGGGCCTACACCAAAATAAAAAGCCTCTGCACAGCGAAGGAAATCATCAACAAAATAAAAGGCAATCTACTGAATGGAAGGAGATATTTACAAATGACCTATCTGATAAAGGGTAAATATCCAAAATACATAAAGAACTTATGCAACTCAACACCCAAAAAAGCAAACAATCCTATTAAAAAATGGGCAGAGGACCTAAAGAGACATTTTTCACAAAGAAGACACTGAGATGCTAACAGACATGTGAAAATACGTTCAACATCACTCATCAGGGAAACACAAATCTAAACCACAATGAGGTATTACCTCACACCTGTCAGGGTGGCTAGAATCAAAAATACAAGAAATAGTAAGTGTTGGCGAGGATGTGGAGAAAAAGGAACCGTTGTGCACTGTTGGTGGGAATGTAAATTGGTGCAACCTCTCTGGAAAACAGTATGGAGATTCCTCAAAAAATTAAAAATAGAAATATCATATGGTCCAGTAAATCCAGTCCTATTTACCCAAAGAAAATGAAAACACTAATTCAAAAATATACATGCACCCCTGTGTTTACTGCAGCATTATTTACAATAGCCACGATATGGAAGCCACCCACATGTCCAATAGATGAGAGGATAAAGAAGATGTGGTATATATATACAATTACTCAGCCATTAAAGAATGAGATCTTGCCATTCCTGACAAGATGGATGGAACTAGAGGGTATTATGCTAAGTGAAATAAATCAGACAGAGAAAGACAAATAACGTATGATTTCATTCATATGTGGAACCTAAAAAACAAACAAAAAACCCACACATACCCAGTATACGACAAATAAATACATTTTAATAGGAAAATGTAAACCACCATTCAAAACCAAGAAGTTTTCTTTTTATTATTTATTATCAGTGCAGCAATCATACCAGCTGACCCTAAAATTATGAATAACTAAAATCTGACTAGTTCTTAAAACCCAGTAAACAGTATTATCAAGAATGCTTCCATCATACTGAATACTGACCAGGTATTCGGTGATACTAAGGAAGCATTAACTTTATTGAATACAACAGTGGCATGCTGGCAATATTAAAAATAAAAGGCTGTATCAGTCACAGTTGTGTACAGAAGTATCTGCAGATGAAGAATAGGATGTTGAGGATTTGTTTCAAAACCCTCAGGCCAAAGTGGAGAAGGTGTGGGGGGAAGAGGACAAGGTAGAGGAAAGAAGAAACAGACTTCCCAAATGTTTGCAGCGGGATGACATGAACATCAGGATTTATTCTAATACCTCTTTACTTCTGTGTATATTTGAAGATTTCCATAATAAAAATCTCTGCAGAGGTTAAGTGTGAAAGTAAAATGAACGCAGTCAGACTAGCTTCACTCCCACTGCAGAACGGTCAAGCCCGGAGGAATTTGTAGGTCCCCAGTGCGCATTTCATTCATACACAAATAACATCAACAGGATTGCATTTTTAGAAAAATTACTCTGGGCAATTTTTAAAATTGGCCACACCATACAGCTCTGAGGAGGTCAAGTTCTGCTCTCTCAGCACAGTGTTTGCTCAAGAGCACCAGGGAGGTGCGGGACCTCTCCACAGTGACGGTCATGGTGACTGCGTGAGTGGACGCCCTTTCCAGAACTCACATAACTGCATACCGGAAAGAGGAGAGTGCATGGAGAGTAAATTATGAATGAATGCAAACACAGGGTGCCTTTCAGAAAGACAAAATGCCCGGGAGCACCCAGCATTTAGCTCACTCTTTTCAGAGATTAGCTCAGGGTGAGAACGAATTACAGACATAAGTTTGATAAACCATGTTTGGGGGCAGCGAGCCTGAAGAGTTGGACCGCATGGTGTGCCCAAGAATGAGGTGCTCGACATGCATGCACGACTCAGGGGCCGCGACACGCCCTTCCCATAGACACCCTGGGGGACTTCCAGTACTCACAGCACCGAAGTACGGAGCCTGGTGCACCACTCCCGTGCCCTCGTCCTCCTGCACGTAGCCATCGGCGAGCACTGTGAAAGCACCGTCCTCCTTGAGCTGGAACAGCAAGGCCAGCAGGCACAGTAAGTGAAAGACCGCCTCACCTCCTGTCAGTCTCCTAACAGTGTCCCATAAGAACCGGAAAACACTGGGTTTTAAATAAAGCTAGTCCCTTTTCAAAAAAAATTTATGTATTTAAGTAATCTCTGCACCCAACGTGGGGCTCGAATTCCCAACTCCAAGATTAAGAGTCACACCCTCTAACCGACTGAGCCACTCAGGCGCCCCTAGTGAGAATTTTAAGACAAAACACATCCAAAGTAAAATATATTAAGATACACGAGAGAAGAATGTAGCAATGACATTTTTCAGGAGAAACCAGAGGCATTTCAAAAAAGCTTTTTCAGATGATATATGAGTTCAGCCTTGAAGAGCAGATTGTACCTGAGCACATCTGACATTAAAGAAAGATGAGGGATATTGTAAACAGGAGGAAAGCCTAATGAAAACAAAGGCAGGGAGGGAAGAAAAGCAAAGGAGACTTTTTTTTTTTTTTAAAGATTTTATTTATTTATTTGAGAGAGAGAGAATGAGAGACAGAGAGCACGAAAGGGAAGAGGGTCAGAGGGAGAAGCAAACCCCCAGCTGAGCAGGGAGCCCGATGTGGGACCTCGATCCCGGGACTCCAGGATCATGGCCTGAGCCGAAGGCAGTTGCTTAACCAACTGAGCCACCCAGGTGCCCCAAGGAGACGTTTAAAGCAATATTAGAGGACGGTCAGGAAGCAGGTCGGCCAAGTGGAGAACACTCAAGTGCAGTGTCCTGGCAAGTGGCTACAGGCTCACAGGGAGCAGAGGGAAATCCATCAGCAGCAACAGGAAGGAGGAAGAAGGCCTTTACCTGAAGGGCAGCCATGGCCTGAAGCCCCCCTTGGCCAGGTGCAGACTCTCCCCTTAAGGGCATCCCAACCCACGTGTGGCCACAGCTGCCAATGGCCATGGGGGAGCTGTCCTGTGCCCCTAGGCTGCTGCTGCCACCTGCAGGCCTGCTGGGGAGCTGCCAGAGCTGCTGAGCCAAAGCCACCAGGATGCAGGACATTGCCTTCCTGCTGGTCATCTGTTCCCGCCTGGCCCACCAATATGTGGATTTTTTGGGGTTTTTTTTAGTGAAGAAGTTTTCTTTATTCCTTGTTTTCTAAGAGACCTAAACACAGGGAAGCTGAGTTTTATTAAAGGCTTTTCTCCTTTAGCCTATTAAAACAGTGAACTGCATTATAGATCACCGAGTACGATTCTTAAAAATTCCTACTTCTCCCATATCATGCTGCAGTTTTAGTATATGCCATGTTCAACTCGGCAACTGTTCTTTGAAGTGCTACATATCTCCTTAATAATTATAATTATATATTTATAAGTTAATTAGTATTTGTGCACAAACGCTAACTTTTAGGTTTATGTATCGTGGTTCTGCTAATCTCATAATATGGAAAGTTGGCTTTCTCTATTCCAGGACAGTATAAACAACAGAAATGTTCTTTTAAAAAGATGCGTTAGGACTTTGTGTCTTTTGGTGGAGAAAAACTTTTTATATATACTTAATGGTTGAGAAAACAAAGTGTTCAGAACTGTTTAAAACACCAAGGAGCTTTTTTCAATTCGTATACGTATACTACTAAAAATACTACTACGTATTTTCCCTTCCGAATGATTTTCTTAATATTTTTTTTCTCTAGCTTATTTTTAAGAATATAGCATAAACACACATAAAATGCAAACTCTGTGTTAGCCGACTGTGTTATTGGTTAAGGCTTCTTCTGCTCAACAGTAGGCTATTAGTAGCTATGTATG
Source organism: Leptonychotes weddellii (assembly GCF_054177405.1). Lineage (NCBI taxonomy): Eukaryota > Metazoa > Chordata > Mammalia > Carnivora > Phocidae > Leptonychotes > Leptonychotes weddellii. The sequence goes on from NC_138382.1 coordinate 213,662, forward strand.
GGGGAGTCAAGAGTCACTGTGCCGGGGCTGGTGCCACTGACCCCATTTTTGTTCGAGGGTCAACTGTAACTGGAAGATGAGAAACATGGGAAAACACTCAAGGTGCACAAAAATGAAGAGACAGATATGAGCGATATTGTGGACAGAGCCCAAATGGCAGAGGTCCACCTGCATTAACCAAACTCTATCCCTGAATAGACAGGGATCAATGGGAAATTCCTGCTGACCCTATTCTTTTGGTGATGGTGATGGGGCTTGCAACTATGGATTCTCTGTTGTCAGAAAATGAAAACTGCACAAAACAGCTCTGTGACACTTAAGAAAACTAAGTTACCACATGTATGAGCTTTGCCTTGGTGCCTCATCAGTTTCCTTGAAACGAACTCTGTTTATTGTTACACACAGGTTTTATTCTGAGCACTATCTTAAACTTGTTAAAAAAACAAAACAAAAAAAAAACCAATAAATTTCCTGGATATGTAGACTATAAACAATAAAAATAAACTTATGTGCTTCCTTTTATAATTTGAGAAAAGTATTAAAAACATTCCCATAGGATTTTAATTATTAAAACAAGAAAGCAGGGGCGCCTGGGTGGCTCAGGTCATGGTCCCAGGGTCCTGGGATCGAGCCCCACATCGGGCTCCCTGCTCCACGGGAAGCCTTCTTCTCCCTCTCCCGCTCCCCCTGCTTGTGTTCCCTCTCTCACTGTGTGTCTGTCTCTGTCAAATAAATAAAATCTTTTAAAAAAATAAAAGTACTGGGGCGCCTGGGTGGCTCAGTCATTAAGCGTCTGCCTTCGGCTCAGTCATAATCTCAGGGTCCTGGGATCGAGCCCCGCATCGGGCTCCCTGCTCTGCGGGAAGCCTGCTTCTCCCTCTCCCGCTCCCCCTGCTTGTGTTCCCTCTCTCACTGTGTC
>NC_138382.1:215080-242951 GCF_054177405.1 Leptonychotes weddellii
GCCTTCGGCTCAGTCATAATCTCAGGGTCCTGGGATCGAGCCCCGCATCGGGCTCCCTGCTCTGCGGGAAGCCTGCTTCTCCCTCTCCCACTCCCCCTGCTTGTGTTCCCTCTCTCGCTGTGTCTGTCTCTGTCAAATAAATAAACAAAATCTTTTAAAAAATAAAATAAAATAAAACAAGAAAGCAATACAAACACAATTCAACTTTGTTACTTCTAAGACAGACTTTGGACTGGACACCCACACAAGCCATGGGACAGCACCCCAGTAACTCCTACGCAGGTACGGAGCACCCATGTGGTACAGGTCCATAAGCTCACCTGCACAAAATAGTCAAACAGGGGCCTGTACTTCTTGCCTTTGAGACAGGTACCAGGAAATCTAGAAAAAGGAGAAACTCATAATTAGACTAAAATCCTCAAAAGAAATGAAACTGCAGACACATCAAGTCACAACTCCCTCCTGGTTTACTTGTTTCTTAGTCGTTAATGCTGGAATGTGTGACCTGAATATACTCAGTCGTATTAACTGAACTCGAATAATAGAGCTTTTGGGCAATAAAGTGTCTCACCTCTCACACATAGGCACAAAGCAATAAACCTGTATATTCACCTTTCAAGGATCTCATAGTCACTCTCCAACTTATAGAGGGCTGGTAATCTGGCTTCCATTAAAATGAGTAGTTTTCCTCTGACAACATCTACAAGAGCAAGGGGAAAAGTGGACTTCAGTGACATTCAGACTTCGGCAGAGTCTAGACACGCGCCAGCACATCCTCCTCCGTGGGGTCCCATATCACCATACCCCGTGTGCTCAGAAATCACGGAGAAATGCACCAGGGCACGCTGCTTTCCAGACCCAAAGAAGACAAAAACAGCACACGCACTTAACTGAACTCTCCCTTTTACATAAATTAATCTTATTTTCTCCGACCAGTGGTAATACATGTGAATGCTTAAAAATCGTAACATTGGGGCGCCTGGGTGGCTCAGTTGGTTAAGCGACTGCCTTCAGCTCAGGTCATGATCCTGGAGTCCCGGGATCGAGTCCTGCATCGGGCTCCCTGCTGTCAGCAGGGAGTCTGCTTCTCCCTCTGACCCTCCCCCCTCTCATGTACTCGCTCTCTCTCATTCTCTCTCTCTCAAATAAATAAATAAAATCTTTAAAAAAAAAAAAAATCGTAACATTAACAAACCAAGAAACTCCCTGAGTAAAAGTCCCCATTCATCTCACCTCCCCACAAGACACTATCATTTGAGTGTCGCCCTCCAGGTATTTTTCTACCTGTATCCTAACACACATCTTATGGGAATGGCTTTTTTTAAAAAGGTAATTATGGGATATAACTCAATACAGTTTTCAGTTGTCTTCACATACTATATATGCACATCTTTCCATATATTAGCACAAACTGTCCTTTCTCATTCTTCTAAATAGCTACACGGTACTCCATTCTAAGAAGTGCAAGTTATTTTTAACCTATCAATACTAGACATTCAAGTTGTTTTCAGATTGTTACTACTGTGAAGGGGGGGGGGTAATGTATATTGTTGCATTTTTTTGCTGTTGTTTTTTATTTATTTATTTGAGAGAAAGCGTGCGCGCAGAGAGAGCGAGCGCACGCGCACTTGAGAAGAGGAGGAGCATGGGGGTGGGGAGAGGGAGAAGCAGGCTCCCCGCTGAGCAGGGAGCCTAATGCAGGACTCACTGCAGGGCCCGATCCCAGAACCCTGGGATCATGACCTGAGCCAAGGGCAGACGCTTAACTGTCTGAACCACCCAGGCGTCCCCGTTGCACGTATCTTTGTACCCTTATTAGAGTGTTTCTGGAGGATACTATCCTAGAAATAGAAAAGCTAGATTAAATGTATAAACATTTACAATTTAACAGCAAATGACAAATCGCCTTATAAAAACAGACTAATTTAAACTCCCACCTGTAAAGTAGGATATACCCAACGATTTTTTTCAAGTTTTTTATTTAAGTAATGTCTACACCCAACATGGGGCTCGAACTCATGACCCTGAGATCAACAGTTGCACGCTCTTCCAACTGAGCCAGCCAGGTGCCCCTGATACACCCAAGGATTTACTAGAGTCTATGACATATATTCAGTTCACTGTAAGAAACATGAGAATCAGGAGCGCCTGGGTGGCTCAGTTGTTAAGCGTCTGCCTTCGGCTCATGATCCCAGGGTCCTGGGATCGGGCCCCACGTCGGGCTCCCTGATCAGAGGGAAGCCTGCTTCTCCCTCCTCCACTCCCCCTGCTGTGTTCCTTCTCTTGCTGTGTCTCTGTCAAATAAATAAATAAAATCTTTAAAAAAAATAAAATAAAAATAAAAAAGCAACTACTCCAATTTGTGATAAGAAACTATGAAAAAAAAAAGAAACATGAGACTCTACGGATCATTGAGAAGGCCTTTGCAATTCACTGAAAAGCTACTAGAAACAACACCGACACCCCCCAGTGCTGGCTGCACCAGACCTTCACTGTTAGCGGAGTCTACATTTTCTGGGTAAAACTCAGGACACACGGTGGGAGTCGTATGCAGGCAGAGGAGGGACAGGACTGAAGTCCATCTGCCTGATGGCCCCTCAGGCTATCAGGCTCACTAGAGAATGGCCATGTCCCCAGGGAGACATGGGGAACTCTCTCTGTGGGCCTGCGCCTGCCTGGAGAGGCTCTGTGCCCACGGCCAGGAGCACAAGAAATCAGCTGCTGGTCCTATCTGCTCCCAAGGCACTGCTAAGTAGTAATAAAAACACCTGTTTTCTGCCCCACGCCCCCGCCTCCCCCATTCCTTCTTCGAATCCTTCGCCTGCCTCACAAGCTGCTGTGAATCAAGTCATCTATCTTGTACGGTTGTTTTTTCTGGCTATGGTTTTCTTTTTTTTCCCTGGCTTCCCCTCCCTCCATAAACTATCCAAACCTGAAGGTAACAGTCTTCTTTTTTCATATAAATCTCTACAGAAAGAGCTTCATCAGGACTTTGGCTAACTCTCTACCAGTTAATATCTGAAAGGCACAAAGTTCTCAAGTTCTGGTACCAACTCTGTGATACAATGACTTATAATAAATACGCATTTCAGTCGTAGTCTCCATTCCCCACAGAGATCTAAAACCCTTGTCATTTCCTATGTGGTAACAGCCATAAAGGGGTCCTTTGTTATGCTGATGAGGGGAACTTTCGGAAAGCCCCCAGGTCACCTAAGGATGGAGTTCAATCACCAACAGCCAATGATTTAATGAATCCTGCCTAAGCAGTGAAGCCTCCATAAAACCCCACAAGGATGGGGTATGGAGTGCTTCCAGGTTAGTGAATGCATCCACATGCTGTGGGGGCAACACACACCAGCTCCGTGGGGGATAGAAACTCTTGTGCTCAGGACCCTTCCAGGCCTCACCCCATGTACTTCATCTGACTGTTTCTGTGTATCCTTTCTATCCTTTCACGATAAACCGTACAATGTTTCCGAGTTATGAGCCACTCTAGCAAATTAATCCAACCCCAGGAGGTCGTCATAGGTCTGTCAGAAGCACAGGACTTGCAACTGCCATCTGCAGTGAGGCTGTGGGGGAGGACGTGTAGGACTGAGCCCTAACCTGTGCAGTCTGACGTAATCTCCAGGTAGCTAGTGTCTGAAGGACGTTCACTGGTTGGTGGCATTGAAAAAACACATCAGAGGTTCCTGGCAACAATGAGAGGCCACCTCTCTGAATCTCCAGCTCCTCATCTGTAACGGGTATGATGTGTATAAGTGTATTACAATCTGAAAATTACAAGGGATCTTTTTTTATAGCTCTCTACTATTTTAATTTTTATGTGCATTACTTTTTCAATCAAAAATGAAAAAAATCCACCTTTCAGAGATTATTTTTCTGTTTAAGTCTAACACTTTTTCAAAAACTTCTATTTTTACTCCAAAAGAAATGTAAGCTTTCATTCTATCCCAAAATAAGTTAAAGTGATCTTCTCAGTATCAGTCATAAATAACCAGGCCCATACTTACCTTTAATCTTCACGTACTGCATGTCTGGATTAACACACAGGGCAAGGTTACTAGGTAATGTCCAGGGAGTGGTTGTCCAAGCCACCAAAGACACATTTTCATCTTCCTCCAAAGGGAAAGTTACAAACACTGAAGGGTCTTGAACATCCTGAGATAAAATGAGATAAAATACCTTTTTACAAAATCCATAATAAATAATACATGCAGAAAAGGAAACTGATCCTAAAGAACAGATTTCCAGAATAAAAACCAGTTGCCATATTTATAAAAAGAAAATATAAAGCAAGAGATTCCAATTAAATTTCTTTATATTCTTGAAAAATGTTTTAACAATTACCTTAGTAGTCACAAGTAAAACATTTTAAGTGTATCAAGAGGAATATATATTAGAAGTTTCACTATTATAATGAGCTACTTTTATAATAAATCCATAAAAAGTTAGTTCAACAAAACAATTGTTTTGGAAGGCAGAATTATTCTTTATTCCAAAATATAAAAATGAGTCATTTTAAAACACCATGTACTTAAAACTGCAATATGCCAATATTAATTCAGTTCATTAAATAAAAAATTGGTTCCAACTCTATGGCAACATGAAAATATCAAGGATTAAATATTTTTATTTATTTATTTATTTTATTATTTTTTTTTAAATTTTATTTATTTATTTGAGACAGAGAGAATGAGAGAGACAGAGAGCACATGAGAGGGGGGAGGGTCAGAGGGAGAAGCAGGCTCCCCGCCGAGCAGGGAGCCCGATGCGGGACTCGATCCAGGGACTCCAGGATCACGACCTGAGCCGAAGACAGCCGCCTAACCAACTGAGCCACCCAGGCGCCCAAGGATTAAATATTTTTAAAAAATAGCTCCAAAGTAGAAAAGCTCATCCCCTGACCGAAGCCAACTCACTGCATCCTGAATGAAGTTCCCTGAGAAGAAGGGGCTCTACAAACGTCACCTCATCCACACGGGAACCGTCAGATGCCCCTGGGGTGCAGGCCTGTGCACCTCAAATGCCAGTGTCAGGGATCACAGACACTGGGGCGCTGCTCCAAGAAGGCTGGAGATGGCGCACCTGAACAAGACACATAACCTACGATTCTCTTTTGCTGAAAACGACATTACTGGGACCATTAGTAGAATCAAACTACAGATTAGAATGGTAATATTCATCAATGTTGTTTCCCTAACTTCAATTACTTAAGAGAAGAGTATGGATTTTAAAAAATATGTACTTAAGCCTTTAGAGGAAAAGGGACATCATGTCCGCAACCTACTCTCAAAGAGTCTTGTGCTACCGCCATGCCCTAGAGGGAGAGTGAACAATGCAGACGTGGTGAAAGAGGGTGACCATCACTGAAAGGTAAACAAGAATTCTATGAACTTTTCAGTAAGTCTAAAATTATGTCAAAAGTTAGAAACAAAAACAAACCTTAGTTGCAACCAATGTAACTGCAGAATGGCCAGAGAGAAAAGACAGAAAATGCTAAGTGCTGACAAGAAAGCAGAGTCATGAGAACTGGCTGGTGGGAGTACAGATCAGGACATCTACCTCGCAGAGCAGGAGGCAGCAAACCATGACACACGGGCCAACTCTGGCCGTCACTCATGTTCTTACACCCCAAGAGCGAAGAATGGTTTTGAAAGAGTTGAGTCCTTGCAACAGAGACCGTCTAGACCACAAGGCCTAAAACACTGACTATCTGGCACTTCACAGTTTGCCGACCCCAGTACTAGAGCTAAATGTTAAGTACATCCTATGACTCCATAATTCCACTCCCGGGTATGTAACCCATAGAAGAAATGTGTATGTATGCTTCCCACTTCCAGAACATACACAGTAGCACTACTGATCAGAGCCCCAAACTGGAAATCACCTAAATGCCCATCAATGGTACAGTGGGAAAATTAAGTGCCAGACAGTAATTAAAATGATCTATAACTGCACACAACAGGGATGACTTTTCACAAATATAATCTTGAGCAAGAGAGGCCAGACACAAAAAGAATGTAGGGCACAATTCATTTATATATAGTACAGTGTCTGAAAATTTAGACAACATAAAAAAGATAAATATTTTTATAGACCACAATTGGTTTACCTTTTGGACAGCTGGTAGTACTCTCTCCTGTAACTCAGTTTACTTCTGCACAGCCTGCTCATCCCAAGAGAATGCACTGTGTACTTACAGAAGAGGATACCCTCTGAAAGCTCTAGGAGCTCACAAGCTAGTCTGGGGATCTAACATGTAGAAATCTAGAAGCCAAAGAAAACTCCAGCATAAGTACACAGGATTTAGGTTAAAAAATGTTCTTAGCTGGGGTGCCTGGGTGGCTCAGTCGTTAAGTGTCTGCCTTCAGCTCAGGTCATGATCCCAGGGTCCTGGGATCGAGCCCTGCATCAGGCTCCCTGCTCGGCGGGGAGCCTGCTTCTCCCTCTCCCACTCCCCCTGCTTGTGTTCCCTCTCTCGCTGTGTCTCTCTGTCAAATAAATAAATAAAATCTTTAAAAAAAAAAAGTTCTTACCAACACTGTTTGCTACCATTAAGAAAAAGGCCTATACCCTTTAAAACAACTCAAAGTGTCTATCAAAAGAATGAATACGTTGCAATCTGTCATATGAAACACTATACAGCAGATAAAAATTAACTTAAAGCTACATGTTTCAAGATGAAGAATCTTTAAAACTTAATGATTCCTCTGAAAGGCAAGGTACAGAGTAAGTACAATGGGCGAGATTAAAGACAAGCATAAGAATGCTATATACTGTTTGTGAATACGTAGGCAGATAATAAAAGTATAAAAATGTGTATTGAAAGAAACATCGAATTCAGCACAGCCGTGACCTATCAGGCTGTAAGGAAGGAATGGAGCGAAAGGTGCTGTAAATACATAAATTGTGGACTATTCACTTGCACAGAAACTAGAACAAAAGATCCCTACCTCCACAAAACACAGATGACTGTCACAAACATCACGCAGAGAACAGCCAGATACAAATGAATGCCATTTTAAACAGTGACCTCTCTTCATGACACACATGCCAAAGGAAGGACATCGACAAACACAAAAAGTTCCAATTTCTACAAAATACGGAGGACCATAACCAGCAAAATTCATTGTAGGAAACTCTATAAGATAAAACCTGTTTCCTAAACAATGATTTGCAAGAAAAAAAAGGGAAATAGACAGCAAAATGGAGACCACAGATGAAAACAGACCTGCAAGACAACTGCTGCCAACTCTTTTAATCAGGATTACATCCTGATTAAAACAACAAAGAACAGAGGGAAAAAGGCCTGGTATTTGACAAATAGAAATGTGAACACTGATGATATCCAGGAATTAGACCATTAGGATATTTCTATTACTGATGACCAAGGACTTTTTTAGGTGTGATAATGGTATTATGGTAATGTTAAAAAAATAAAAAAGATTTCTTGTGTTTTAAAAATGTATAATGTATATATAGAACACAATTTTCAAACAAATTAGGTCCTTTAAAACCAATGAGGACTAGATGAAGTCTCTGAAGTGAAAACATCTCCTGAATACACACACATGAGAACAATGTTCCACATTTCAGATTCACTGCCTCTACCATCTTTCTAGATAAGGTAAAGCAGTGAGTGCACTTTGGTGAACATCAGACCCGTCTTAACTCTCCTACCAGAGCAACGACAGCAGTTATTCCATTCATCAGAAAAAAGATCATAATACTGTCAACGAAGGACAAATCAGATTTGCTTCCAAATACTTTTAACAAATGAATAATATCACAAGGTCCCAGATGAGACATCTCATCCTCTTCCAAAAGCAGTGACAAGAGGGAAACAGGGCAGAGCTGGACTTATTAACCCGAGAGAGGCACAAAGATGTGGTCAAAACAAGCAGAAGCTATCACGTGAGGACACACCATTCACAAATCTCATGGGGGGGGAAATCCCTTACTTTTATTCTCTATAGAGCCTCAGTTCAGTGACTGGCAAATATTGCCAGCACTCCGTAAGAAATGGTCAATCTGACGGACTCCCCAGGCTAACAGTCCACACCAGGACTGGTTACTGTGATCACAACCCTTCAACTTCCATGCGCACAAGTTAATGCTCGATGACATTGCACGCACCTTGTAGTTCTGGTGAGATTCGAAGTTGGAAAGTGGAGTGTTGCATGCGGTGGAGAAAGGCATGACTTTCACGCCTCTATACACAAGGCCTTTATCATAGAGCTGCTTGAAGACCCACCTAGCAAGTAAAGACACAGTTTTACAACAATGACGCAACCAAAATTCTGTCTCCCCAAACTCAGACATTTATGCCAGTTTGTCTACAGTAGAGTTTCTATCAGCCAATCAAATGGAAACATTGTTTCTCTCAACGGGGACTAGCTGGTAAATTACGACAGATTCGTAGGAGACATTATGTAGACATTAAAAGTGGTAATAATCTGTCCATGGAAAGATGTTCATGACTTGATGTTGAGTGAGAAAAGCAATCCACACCATACTGTACATTGAGGTACTAATTGGGTAAAACTACATATCCGTATACTTAGATTTTTTAGAAATGCTGAAAGAGCAAATTTTTACCAATATGTTAACTATAGTTGGGATTTCAGAGTTTTTGCTTTTCTTAATAGTTTTCTCGTTGTATTGTTTAAATTTTACTATAATGGGCAGTTTTACAAAGGCAATTTAAAAAGAATAAATAGGGGCGCCTGGGTGGCTCAGTTGTTAAGCGTCTGCCTTCGGCTCAGGTCATGGTCCCCGGGTCCTGGGATTGAGTCCCACATCAGGCTCCCTGCTCAGCAGGAAGCCTGCTTCTCCCTCTCCCCCTCCCTCCGCTTGTGTTCCTTCTCTCGCTATGTCTCTCTCTGTCAAATAAATAAAATCTTTTAAAATAAATAAATAAAAAGAATAAATAATTGGGATTAGGATATCTCTCCTATAGTTAGTCCAAAACTTTTATTAAACACTTAACCATGTTGCTTTAAGCTAAATATACCAAGATGCTGAAATGTCAATGGTAACCTTATCCTGGGGTCTCCTGTGATGAATACTCACCTGTCCCAGCTGGATGTCAGGATGCATTGGTGGGAACCCTTAATACTGTCTTTTTTTTTTTTAAAGATTTTATTTATTTATTTGAGAGAGACAATGAGAGAGAGAGAGCATGAGAGGGGGGAGGGTCAGAGGGAGAAGCAGACTCCCTGCTGAGCAGGGAGCCCGATGCGGGACTCGATCCCGGGACTCCAGGATCATGACCTGAGCTGAAGGCAGTCGCTTAACCAACTGAGCCACCCAGGTGCCCAACCCTTAATACTGTCTTAATGGATAATTTTTATACTCCAATTCCTATGTGCTTGGTACAATAAATAAACTCTTTCCCATTTGCTAAAATATTTTTATGGAAAACTGTGCATATTTTTTCATAGTATTACTTGGCTTTAAACAAAGATTAAAACGTGTTTTTATATAAAATTTCCCAAGTTTATTAATTTTTTTTTTGAAGTGTTCCATGATTCATTGTTTGTGCATTTATTAATTTTTTTATTGAGGCATAATTGACATGCAGCACTATACTAGATTCAGGTGTGTAACATGAAGATTTGCTATTTGTACACACTGCACAATCATCACCACAGTAAGTCTACTTACCATCCACCACCAAGGTTACAAAAATTTTTTTTTTCTTATAATGAGAACTTTTAAGATTTATCATCTGGGCAACTTTAAATATGTGCTACAATATTATTGACTATAGTCACAATGCTATACACTACATCTCCGTGATTTACTTATAACTGGAAGTTTGTACCTCTTGACCCCCTTTACCCATTGCCCACCTCCAATCCCTTTTCCCGTTGGCAAATACCATTCCACTCTCTGTGTCTCTAAGTTTTGTGATTTTAGATTCCATGTGTAAGTGAAATCATATGTCTTTCTGACTTATGTCACTTAGCATAATGCCCTCAAGGTCCACCCATGTTGTCAAATGGCAAGAATTACTTTTTCTTTTTTTTTTAAAGATTTAATTTATTTATTTGACAGAGAGAGACACAGAGAGAGACGGAACACAAGCAGGGGGAGTGGGAGAGGGAGAAGCAGGCTTCCCACCGAGCAGGGAGCTTGATGTGGGGCTTGATCCCAGAAGCCTGGGACCATGACCTGAGGCGAAGGCAGACGCCTAACGACTGAGCCACCCAGGCGCCCCAAGAATTACTCTTTTTTATGGCTGAGTAATATTCTATTTTACACACACACACACACACACACACACACACTTTTTCTTTTTAGAGGGGGAGAGGGAAGGAGGGAAGGAGGGAAGGAGGGAGGGAGGGGGAGAAGAGGGGGACGAGGAGAGAGAGAGAGTGAATCTTAAACAGGCTGCATGCCCGGTGTGGAGCCTGATGTGAGGCTCAATCTCACACCCCTGAGATGGTGACCTGATCTGAAATCAAAAGCTGGACGCTTAACTGACTGAGCCACCAGGGCCCCCCCTCCCCACAACCTTTTTTTTTTTTTAAGATTTTATTTTATTTTGGAGAAAGAGAGCACCCATGTAAGCAGGAGAGGGGCAGAGGGAGATTCCACCCAGAGCATAGAGCCTGATGCAGGGCTCGATCTCATTGACCCTGAGATTGTGACCTGAGTCGAAATCAGAATTGGATGCTCCATTGACTGAGTCACCAAGACACACCCCCTACCCCCCACATCTTTTTTATCTGTTTATCAATCAGTGCACTCTTAGGTTGATACTATATCTTGGCTACTATAAATAATACTGTGATGAACCTAAGGGCATATACATCTTTTTTGAATTAGTGTTTTCATTTTTTTTTTTATAAATACCCAGAAGTAGAATTACTGCATCATATGGTATTTCTATTTTTAATTTTTTGAGATCCCTTCATACTGTGGCACCCCACTTGTCTCCATTTCATTGAGGTTTTTTTTTGTTGTTGTTTTGTTTAGAACGTACTCCTCTGTCTCATTTTGCTGATTTTCTGGGTTTATTTCTTTGAACCAGGCAAAACCGCTCTCTCTCTCAGTCTAGAAGAGTTCATGTAGATGAACTTTATTGTTCAACCTTGCCCTAGCGTTCTTGGTTGTCTCTCAAACCTTTGTGATTGTCTAAGCAGCCCGACTTATTCTCAATAGTTCACAGTTGGTGAGAGTGTTCCAAGACCTCTGAGTGTACCAGGGGAAGGTCTCTCTGTCAGAACCTAGTTTCAGGCTGAATGTGAATCCAGACGCTCAGGCAGCAGCTTTTATAAAGTATGCAAAGAGGGGCGCCTGGGTGGCTGCATTGGTTAAGTGTCTGCCTTCGACTCAGGTCATGATCCCAGGGTCCTGGGATCAAGCCCCGTGTTGGGCTCCCTGCTCAGTGGGGAGTCTGCTACTCCCACTCACTTTCCCTCTGTGCTCTCTTTCTCTCTAACAAAAAAATAAAATCCAAAAAACTGGGGCGCCTAAGTGGCTCAGATGGTTAAGCGTCTGCCTTCAGCTCAGGTCATGATCCCAGGGTCCTGGGATCGAGCCCCGCATCGGGCTCCCTGCTCAGTGGGGAGCCTGCTTCTCCCTCTGCCTCTGCCTCTCTCTCTCTCTGATTCTCATGAATAAATAAATAAAACATTAAAAAAAAAATCCAAAAAACTAAAATAAAGTACACAAATATATACAGCCCTGTGGGACCACACTGTAAAGCTTGCGGACTTCCAGATCAAGGCAATATGGAGGTGTCCCCTGGCTAACAGTTGCAAAAACTGGGTCTCCAGACAAGTATATAAACTTCTTTCTGGGAGGTATCAGAGAGCTGGAGTGAGGCTGAGAGACAGCACAAATGTGGTGTCCCCTGGGGCACATTCCCGAGGGCACCTTTTTAGCCTATAGACAGAGTGGTAAACCTGAAGCCGGCCCCTCAGGCTGAAGCTCTATCACAAGTAAATCAATCAATCAATCTCTGCCTCCCCTACCCATCTCAATGTGGGCCTTTTGGTATGAAGGAGTTGTTCAGCTAGTTTTCAGGTCTCTTTCCCAGGAAATTGTAGGTCTGTGAGAGTTAGGTGACTTTAGGATCTTCCTATGCCGCCATCTTATCACAAATTTCTCAAGGGTTTTTCTTTTTTTTTTTTTAGAGATTTTATGTATCTATTGGGGGGAACAAGCAGGGGGAAGGGCAGAGGGACAAGCAGACTCCCCGCTGAGCAAAGAGCCTGATGTGGGGCTCAATCCCAGGACCCTGAGATCATGGCCTGAGCTGAAGTCAGAGGCTTAACCGACTGAGCTACCCAGGCACCCCTCAAATTTCCCAAGTTTAAACTCAGTCTTAAATTATATACTTTGATTCAAGGATATTCACAGAAGACTAGAGAAGGAATATTAGATTAGATTTTTTTTTTTTTAAAGATTTTATTTATTTGACAGAGAGAGACACAGCGAGAGAAGGAACACAAGCAGGGGGAGTGGGAGAGGGAGAAGCAGGCTTCCCACCGAGCAGGGAGCCCGATGCGGGGCTTGATCCCAGGACCCTGGGACCATGACCTGAGCTGAAGGCAGACGCTTAACCGACTGAGCCACCCAGGCGCCCCTAGATTTGATATTGTTAAGACCCAGTTTGAAACCTAAGAATCATAAAATTAACTGTGATCTCAGGCAAGTCAGTCACCTGCCTTCACCCCAAACCCAATCCACAGGACTCTGTGAATCATGTGGGAAAATTGATATGGAAGTACTTTATATAGTCAAAAGCACCAACTCAGTCTAAATTATCTACCATTATTAATGTTATCATTATTAAAGGTATCACCTACTATCTTTTCATATTCCCTCTAAACCTATGTGCCTTATTTATGTGCCAACATGTTCCTCAGGAATAACTAACATTCTAACACTGAGAAGCTTTAAAAACCATTTTCCTCTGATTCAAGTATGGTTTTATGTAAATTAAGAAGTATTATATAGAGCTATATTGTCCAATATTGTAGGCACTAGCCACAGGTGCTCTTTTTATTAAAAAAAAAAAATTATTTTTAAGTAATCTCTACAACCAACATGGGGCTCGAACTTCTAATCCTGAGCTCAAGAGTCACATGCTCCACCAACTGAGCTAGTCAGGCCCCAACTTAAATTTAAATGAGAAATGAGAAAACAAAACAAAACAAAAAAAACCCCCACAAAACCCTTTAACTGACATCAGGCCATTTATATTCTTTGTTTTATCTACTTAGCATGAACAATTATGTGTCCTAATGCAAAGATACTAATGTATTTGATTACAGGTTACTGCTCAACGTGTTGGAGTCATTATATACCACAGAATACATGCGTATCCTATTACCTCAGCAGAATCCAAAATTTACTGAAGTCAGAACCAAATCAGAAACAGTTGTGCACAGAGGATTTTTAGGACAGTGAAAATACTCTATATGATGTTAGCATGATGGCTACATGTCACTTGTCCAAACCCACAGAACATACAACACCAAGAGTGACCTTTAATGTAAACTATGGACTTTGGGTGATGATGATGTGTCAGTGTATGTCATCAATGGTAACATATGTACCACTCTGGTGGGGATGTTGGTAGTGGAGTGCATGTGTGGGGGCAGGGAATAGGGGAAATCTCTGTACTTTCCTCTCAATTTTGCTAGGAACCCAGAAGTGCTCTAGAAAATAAATACCTTTAAAAACAAAAAAACAAATCCATCCCAAAGACTTTAGATAAATTGTGAATCTGAAAAATCTCTCCACTAAGCAATAAACAGAATATTCATTATATTTAAATTTCAAGTAAACCTACCAGACAGATTCCATGAATTGTGGATACAGAGTTTTGTAGTCATTGTCAAAGTCAATCCATCGGCCAAGTCTGGTAACAGTGGACTTTAAGAATATGAATATTAGAGTTATTAGACACTGATATTTGTTATCACACATCAATGTGTGTCACTTCTATCATCACCACATACAATGATTTTGGGAAAAGAGAACAAGCAACGGCTCAGGTAAACCTATACCGTAAACAACGCACTATGTAGGGTTAAGAACAGTTCTCTTGGCATTCATTCTCTTGGCAGATGATGTCACTTACAAATATTAATATTCCTTTATAAAAGTCTACCCAAATTACCATTTGGCAAATAACACAGGTATAATTGTTGCTGGCAAGAATCATCAATGGATGCTAAAATTCATAAACAAAAGTGTAAGAAATAGGATATTTGCAAAGACTCCCCAGAGCACACTTAATTACAAAGGAAAAACTGCAAATCAACAACAGAGAAACCTGACATATATTACCTTAGTGAACAAAATTAATGTCACGAATGAGACATATTAGTGTCACAGGCCTCCTGATAATGACAGACTGAGAAGCGCATGATGCCACTCCTGAGCATTCTTGTCAAAAATGCATATATAACCCAAACTTAATCATGACAAAACATCAGACTTTGGGGGACTTTCTACAAAATAATCGGCCTGTACTCTTTAAAAGTGACAAGGTCGGGTGCCTGGCTGGCTCAGTTGGAAAAGCATGCGACTCCTGATGTTGGGGTTGTGAGCTTCAGTCCCGCCTTAGGTGTAGAAATTAAATAATAAACTTAAAAAAAAAAGTGATAAGATCATGAAAGACAAAGAAAGATTGAGGGAATCCTCCAGACTGAAGTAGAATAAGGAGGTCTAACTATATGCAATGTGTGTTCCTAGACTGGGTCCTGGATCAGAATTAGTGGAAAACTGGTTAAATTTGAAGAAGATCTATTATACTGTATCAGTGTTAATTTCTTGCTTTTGATAATTATGATTATTGAAGGTGTTAGAATTTGGGAAGTGAGAGAAGAGTATAGGAGACTTCTTCATAACTGTTTTTGAAAATTTTTTTTTTTTTAAAGATTTTTTTAATTTATTTATTTGGGACAGAGAGAATGAGAGACAGAGAGCATGAGAGGGGAGGAGGGTCAGAGGGAGAAGCAGACTCCCTGCCGAGCAGGGGGAGCCCGATGCGGGACTCGATCCCGGGACTCCAGGATCATGACCTGAGCCGAAGGCAGTCGCTCAACCAACTGAGCCACCCAGGCGTCCTGTTTTTGAAATTTTTACTAAGTCTGAATTATTTCAAAATGAAAAGCTAAAAGATAAAAATAATTTTAAAGAAAAAAAAAAGCCAAATGCATATCATATTCATTAGATTTTTCCTTCTGGCAACCAGGCAAGAAAGTTTGACGGAATCAAGTTAGGTTTAAAAAAAATTTTTTTTTAATTTATTTATATATATATTTTTTAAGATTTTATTTATTTGACAGAAAGAGTGAGAGACAGCGAGAGAGAGAGAGAGAGCACAAGCAGGGGGAGTGGGAGAGGGAGAAGCAGGCTCCCCACTGAGCAGGGAGCCCAATGCGGGGCCTGATCCCAGGACCCTGGGATCATGACCTGAGCCGAAGGCAGACACTTAACGACTGAGCCATCCAGGCGCCCCAAGAATTTATTTTTAATAAAAAAATTTAAAAATTAAAAAGTTAGGAGAGAATCGAGGACCTTTCATTTTCAGGTTGAGGAAATCAGATTTTATTCACCAATGAAGAGAAGCTACTCAAAATTGTGAGCAGGGAAGACCACGATGAGCAGTCTTGCGGGAGAGATAACCTGGCAGGAAAGTGCAAAGAATGGGAGCCCGAGCCCAATCAGAAGATGGTTACAGAAACTCAGGGAGGGGGGTGGGGGGCCAGGGACAGGTTGTAGGAATGCAATGACTTGACAAGAGACACCAAAGAAGAAAGACTTGATAGGATTTGGCATTTGATTTGATCATGAGGATAGTGTGTGAAGCCTGGAAGACAGATACTATCAGCAGAATAGGGAACTTGGATTAACAGCAAGTTTGAGAAGTCGAAGTGGTAAGAGAGTGAGATGGAAAAAAAGTCAGACATGTTTTTAAGAAACACAGACACACTAGCTGGACAGCCAGGGAGGAGAAGGGGCTCTCTGCTCCTCTGCCCATCAGAACAAGAGAGACAGGAGCTCTGCCAGCCCTTCACAGGACTTACGAACAGATGTAGGTAGGATGCGAGTCAAATTAATACAACACTGAGGCCAAATCTGAATTGTTTTTAACACCAGAATTTTTTTTTTTTAAGATTTTTTATTTATTTATTTTAGAGAGAGAGAATGAGAGACAGAGCACATGAGAGGGGGGAGGGTCAGAGGGAGAAGCAGACTCCCTGCTGAGCAGGGAGCCCGACGCGGGACTTGATCCAGGGACTCCAGGATTATGACCTGAGCTGAAGGCAGTCGCTTAACCACTGAGCCACCCAGGCGCCCTAACATCAGAATTTTTTTACTGCAACATTCGAGTTTATCTTTTTGCTAGGACAGCCTGATTCTTGTCATACACAGTGAGTAGGTAGGAGATTAAGTACTGAAGACCAGTCAAGCACAAAGAAACCAAAAAGAGAGGGTGCAGTTTAAGCTAACAGCTTAATAGGGTTGTAGGTGAAAGCTAAATACTTCTTTAAAGAGGATGGTCAACCCTCTTATGTCACAACCTCACACAGATAGCCATACTTTTGTACGCATCTCATAAAAAGCACAAAAGGAGTACAAACCTTTTCAACTCCCACTTAAAAATTAAAGTTTTCGTTCATTCTACCGAAAATAACCCAACATACCTTCCACTCAGTAGAATATCTCATCACAATTGCTCGGCACTGATTGTTATACTCTACAATCCCCATTTTGGCTACATCCTCTGGTCCTCTGATTCCCAGTGTCTTATCAATTTCATATTCCTGAAAATTTGCGATAAGACTGTTAACATCCTTGCCCTCTGAAATAAATGCAATTCAGCAACTCTAGAAAATAACACAGATTTTAAAAAATTGGATCTCAAAAATCTATAGAGAAAATGAACTATACATATTATAGAAACAAAATACATTATAGGAAAAATTCATGTTAACATATTATATGATGAAATCCAATGCTTAATAAAAAATCAGAATCTTATAAAGCTGGTGACTCAAACATACCACAGGTAAGCCATGACAATCCCATCCAAATCTTCTGTCAACATGAAACCCACTCTGGTGAGCATATCTGGTAACTATATCTTTAATCGTCCCTGCAAGTATATGTCCATAGTGAGGCAGTCCAGTTGCAAAAGGAGGCCCATCATAGAACGTAAATCTAACAGAGGTAATAAAAAGGTGTTAAGTGACTTTAAAACAGCAATAATTTAGGATAACACTTTTCTACAGATAGCTCCTATCATAGTAGAGTCTCCAGGGAGAAGAAAAGCAGCAAGACCAGAAAATTCACAGACATAAATGGTTAGATATTTACTGGAGGTCCTGCCTTCAAAAAAGCTAGTTATGGCGGAGTTGGAATGACCTCCATCAGACTATCCACACTTAGCTTATTAGTTCCATGACATAAGGCAAGTTATTCATCCCGATCCTGAGTTACCTCATCAGTAAAACAGGAACAAACACCTCATAGTTTTTGAACATAGTTTTTGAAACACAGTTTTGAACAAATGATAAAAACAGTACAGAAAGGACTGGTTTTTAAGTGAATGGAGACTAGAGGCAGGAAGTACTCCAACAGGAAGCGAAGACCAGTCTAGTGTTTAAATGAGGGTGGTAAGAATGAGAAAAATAGAACACAAGAGGGTGATACATAAATTCTATCCAGACTTCTTAAAGAAACGGGATCTACCTTAATATTTAAAAACTCATCCATTCAACATGTACAGACTGCTGAAAGTACCCACTATGCAGAGAGCTAGGAGACTCTGGGAACACAATGAAGCTTCTGCCTCCATGGAACTCAGTCTAAGAAGTGACTATTCTTAAGGACTCTACCATTACCAAAGAAATTCACATACTTTGGCTTATGTTTTGATTGCTTTAAGCATTCCTGAAAACAGTTAAATTCAGACCAGAACTGCAAGATTTTCTCTTCTTCAGCAGGAAAATTGATGTTTTCTGGAACTTGCTGAACCATTTTGCTGCTGCAAGAGAAAATCAAATTTATTATTCTTAACAGAGAAGTCTAGGATTAACAGAGTGGCATACAATAAAATGAGTGTACATATTACTATCCATGACACTACACAATACTTTAAAAAACATTACAGTTTTGAATTATAGTTCATATACCATAAAGTTCACCTTTAAAGTGTAAATTCAGTGGTTTTTAGTATCTTCTCAAGTTTGTGCAACCATGAGCACACTCTAATTCCAGAAATCTTCATCACCGCTTTGCCCGGCCTGCTCCAAAAATCTTGTCAACATTAGCAGTCCTTCTCCACTCCCTTCTTCCCCAGCCCCCTCGCAACCATTAATCTGCTTTCTGCTCTATGAGTTTTCTTATTCACGGTATTTCATATAAATGGAATCATGTGTCTGGCTTCTTAGAATTACGTTTTCAAAGTTCATCCATGTTGTAACATGTCTTCATACTTCATTACTTTTTATGGCTGAGTATTCCATTGTATGGATATGCCAAAATTTATCCATTCATTAGTTCATGGACATTAAGAATGTTTCACTTTTTGGCTCTATGAACAATCCTGCTACGAATATTCACATATAAGTTTTTGTGCAGACATATGTACTCAGTTCTCTTGGGTCTGCATCCAAGAGTAGAATTGCTGGATCATATGGTAACTGTGTTTAACTTTTGAGAAACTACCAAAAATGTTTTCTAAAGCTGCTGCCTCATTTTACATTCTCCCAGAAGTGAATAAGTATTTCCATTTTTCTACATCCTCACTCCTGATTGTCCATTTCTGGATTATAGGAAATCCTAGTGGGCATGAAGTGGTATCTCATTATGATTTTGATTTGTACTTCCTTAATGATTAGTGATCTGACCACATTTTCATGTGCTTATTGGCAACATTTATATCTCACTTGGAGAAATTACCATTCATCCTTTGTCCAATGTATAAACTGGGTTGTCTTTTAATTGTTGAGTTGTAAGAATTCTTCATATATTCTAGACACAAGTCCCTTCTCAGTTACAAAATTTGCAAAAATTTTCTCCCATTCTGTGGGTCGTCATTTTTTTAAAAAATATTTTATTTATTTATTTGAGAGAGAGAAAGAGAAAGAGTGCAAGCAGTGGGAGGAGCAGAGAAAGAGGGAGAAGCAGACTCCCTGCTGAGCAAGGAGCCTGATGCAGGGCTGGATCCCAAAACCCTGAGATCATGACCCAAGCTGAAGGCAGGCGCTTCACCGACTAAGCCACCCAGGCACCCCCTGTGGGTTGTCTTTATTTTCTTCACCTTACTTGCTAAAACACCAACACTTTTAATTTTAGTGAAGTCCGTTTATCTACTTTTTGTTTTGTTACTTGAGCTTTGGGTGTCATATTTAAGAAACCACTAACTAAAACAAAGTTGTGAAGGTTTAGCTCTTAATTTTAGGTTGTTGATCTATTTTAAGTTATTTTTGTATATTGTGTGAAATAGGAATACACAGTACTTTTTAAAGATTTTATTTGAGAGAGAGAGGAGGGAGGGAGAAGCAGGCTCCCCGCCGATTGAGGAGCCTGATGTGGGACTCAATCCCAGGACCCCAAGATCACAACTGAGCTAAAGGCAGATGCTTAACTGACTGAGCCACCCAGGTGCCCCAGTACTTTTTGATTATTGTAAAACTTGTTCCCAAATCACATTCTTCACTTATTTCTTAACTACAATACAACATTTAGTAGTTGTAGACAATATACTTGTAAGAGGAGACAAAATCTTGGAAATTTATGTAAGGATACCAAAAATTCATTAATAACCTGAAAAAAGTAAATCTCAAAGTAGGTAAGAATTCTTACCTACACTCACAGGATAGAAAGCACTTCTGTCGAGATAACCTCATTTCTTTGAGGAAAACAGGTAAAACCTAAAAAAATTTAAAGCTAAAAAGATGAGACTCTTACATTCAAATAATTCCTAGCTCATTCCAATTTTCTATTTTATCCCTTTTATTGCTTATTCATGATATTTGTATCGGACAAGCTGTATACATCCTGGATTTAGTCCCTAGTGAAAGAAGTCTTAAAGTGGCTTTTTTAAGAGTTTTGCTAATAACCCCTGCAGAAACACCTGATCAATCTGGGGCTTAACTATCTAGTGAGCATCCTCCAACCCATTCCTCCTTAAAGCCTATATATTCTTACTTAATAATTCTAATAAGGTTGGTGACCAGGTTTCCAAGCCAACATTAGATTAAAAGGGGACAAGAGGGGGCGCCTGGGTGGCTCAGTTGGTTAAGCGACTGCCTTCGGCTCGGGTCATGATCCTGGAGTTCCGGGATCAAGTCCCACATCGGGCTCCCTGCTCGGCGGGGAGTCTGCTTCTCCCTCTGACCCTCCCCCTGCCATGTGCTTTCTCTCTCTCATTCTCTCTGTCTCAAATAAATAAATAAAATCTTTAAAAAAAAAAAAAAAAAGGGGACAAGAGGGACGCCTGGGTGGCTCAGTCGTTAAGCATCTGCCCTCAGCTCAGGTCATGATCCTGGGGTCCTGGGATTGAGCCCCGCGTTGGGCTCCCTGCTCAGCGGGAAGCCTGCTTCTCCCTCTCCCACTCCCCCTGCTTGTGTTCCCTCTCTTGCTGTCTCTGTCAAATAAATAAAATAAAATCTTTAAAAAAAAGAAAATAAAAAATAAAAAGGGACAAGATTGCTAATAATGAGAAAACAACAGAGAAGACAGAGAATCTTAAGAACTCAAGAACTTGGGGTGCCTAGGTGGCTCAGTCGGTTGAACGTCTGCCTTCAGCTCAGGTCATGATTCCAGGGTGCTGGGATCGAGCCCCATGTTGGGGTCCTTCCTCAGCAGGGAGCCTGCTTCTCCCTCTCCCTCTGCGGCTCCCCCTGTTTGTGCTTTCTCTCTCTCTGTCAAATAAATAAATAAAATCTTTAAAAAACAAAACCTCAAGAACTTTAACAGTACAGGTAACTGACTCTAGGAGCAAAGAGACCTACGTACCTCAGCCAATTCTGGAAGCATCAAAACCTAAGCACGGTCATTGACCCATGCCATCCAAAAAACAAATTTTTAAAAAAATACATATATATTTTTTAAATTTTTAATTTTTTTTTTTTTTTAACCAGCAGTGTGTCTCCTTTTCTTTCATTTATTTTTGAGATGTGAGGCTGTCTTTGGGTTTTATATATACGGAAAAAAATAAGAGAAGAACAGGTGGGCCATTTAATGAATCCAAGTATCCATTTCTGACTAGGTGTGTCATTAAATGGTATTAAACAGAATGGCATTGAATGGCATTTTGGATCTTTGGATCTTGTTACAATGCCTGGCCTTTCATGGATGGTAAGGGTGTGAATCTGCACTTAATGATTTATTAGGGGTCCTGCTGGTTCAGTGAGCACCTTATTAGAGGCCAACTGAAACTGAAGGGGCTACCACTGAAGATTAACAGATCTTTGGATATCAACACATTTCTTTCTGTCACTTCTAATTCTCCTCGAGGCCAGTTCTAGAATTGCCAGCATCTATGGGAGCTGACAACAGTAGACTCGCCAGGCCCACCTTGGACTGGAGTCAGAACCTGCATTTTAACAAGATCCCAGGGGATTAGCATGCACATCAAAGTTTTTAAGTCACTACTCTTGAACTGTTCTAATCATTATTCAGGAATATCTATCTGAAAAATTTTTTTTTTTTTTTTGAGAAAATGAGATTTAAGCTTTTGGTGAAAATGGCTCATAAGTTTTATAAAACTTTCTAGGGAGCTTCTATTCCCCAAAGATTAAGAATCAGTGCATTATTATGCCAAACAAAGACTCAACCTAAAGGCACAGGAGGAGCCATGTACCAGTGACCGGGCTATGGCGGCTGCTGAGGAGAAACAGCCCCCATGCATAAATCACAGGATTGCTCTGGCCCTTCATATCCACTGGAGAGCTGTACCTGCAAACAGCATCCAGTAACCACAGGGCATGGGGTGTGGGGAGTAGGAGGAGGAGAGAGATTAATCACCAGGCCATGCTAGGAAGCAATCTCTGCTTCCTCCCTCTTACCATAAGAGCAAGTCACAGTTCTAACGACTTACACTATGTGTATTACCATTTTTAAGAGACTTAAAACATACATATGTAAATAAAATCTATGTTTAAGCAATTTTGTACTTGAATTTAGAAGGATAGCCACCAAACTTAACTATGCCTACCATGGCGGGCGGGGAGGGGCATGAAAGAACAAATCTTTATTACTTCATACCACTTTTTTGGTATGTATTAACTTTATCACAAAAACTTTTAAAATAAAGAGAAAAATAAATACTGTATATCCGACATACCACCTTCCTAAGGAGAAGCTCTGAAAGTATCACTTTTGTATTAAAAAAAAAAATTCAATGACTCATCTCTCCCAACAATATTCTGTACAGACTTTTCAATAGGGCACTCAAGGTCATCATGACCTTCCCCCAAATTACTACTTTTCCTCCTGACCTTTACTCTTACGAAACTCAAGCACCAGGGGCGCCTGGGTGGCTCAGTTGTTAAGCGTCTGCCATCAGCTCAGGTCATGACCCCAGGGTCCTGGGATCGAGCCCCACATTGGGCTCCCTGCTCCGAGGGAAGCCTGCTTCTCCCTCTCCCACTCTCCCTGCTTGTGTTCCCTCTCTCGCTGTGTCTCTCTGTCAAATAAATTAATAAAATCTTAAAAAACGGGGCGCCTGGGTGGCTCAGTTGTTAAGCGTCTGCCTTCAGTTCAGGTCATGGTCCCGGGGTCCTGGGATCGAGCCCCGCGTCGGGCTCCCTGCTCGGCGGGAAGCCTGCTTCTCCCTCTCCCACTCCCCCTGCTTGTGTTCCCTCTCTCACTGTGTCTCTCTCTGTCAAATAAATAAAACCTTTAAAAAAAAAAATCTTAAAAAACAAAACAAAACAAAACACTCAACCACCAGGTACATCACACTGAGAAACAAAACCACTTTCCTGATCTACTGCTTTCCTGCATCTGGACCCCTCCCCACATACTCTAGCACTACCTAGCTTAAATAATGCACTCTCCTCCCTGAGGCTTTTATCAATCCCCTTTTTTGGAACTAATATCCCCCTCCCTGAGTCTGTTCCTCTCCTACACCTTGTGGTTTACTTCACACACTCTCCAATTCAACTGTAAATCTACTGCCTGCAGAAGCATTCTTACTGTCTATCCTCTCCAGTGTGTGCTGACACACGGTGAGGGCTCAGAAACAATAGTCTGAAGGATTCCCTTGGCCAGCATCCTTAGTTTCCATCAGCGAAACTCCTCCCACCTGCCTTTTCAATCTATCCCACTCCATGGGATCCTCCCGGCACAAGACAATGGCTAAGAGGATTGGCTTTGGAATTTCCCTTTTTTTTTTTTTTTTTTAAGATTTATTTATTTGAGAGAGACAGAGTGCGTGTGGGGTGAAGGTCAGAAGGACAGGGAGATGGGAGAGAGTCTCAAGCAGACTCCACTTAAGCCCAGAGCCTGACCTGCCACTCGATCTCACGACCCTGAGATCATGACCTGGACTGAAATCAAGAGTCTGACACTCAACCGACTGAGCCACCCAGGCGCCCCTACTGATACTTGCGTTTTAAAAGTTCACGATACTACTAGAAATCCCCTAAATCAATTACTTTGCTTCTAGTTTCATCCTAATCTTTCTGCAAAACCTGAATGCTAAAAATAAGCCCCACCTTTTAATAAAAAAACCCTTCTTCTCTTCTGGACTCATTCCCAACACCCTTTCATTCAAAGGCAAACCAAAAACTCCTAAGGCTGGAGGCTGTCATCTCCCACCTGCTCCGTACACACCCTGCAGCTGCCACAAGGCCCCCTCTCCTGAAGCAACACACACTTCCACATCCTGCCGTCCTTACGAGGGTCCTCCAGACTCACCCTCTCTTCCAAGTCTTACTCAGCCTCAAGGCCCCGAGCCCAGGGCAGTCCTGAGAAGACTTCTTTCTCCCCGCTACAAGCCCCACAGGAAGTGTCCTCCTGCTCCCGGCTGCCGACGCAGGCACCAGGCACACTGCGTATTCGGCCGGGATGCTGTGCTCACTCCGCTCCAAACCCAGGCACTCGGCGACAAACCCTCCCTCCCGTGGGCTAGGACTAGATTTGTTCAAGGGACGCCCGATCTTCAAGTCATTTCCCCACCTTCTGAACTTCTCCAGCAAACTACCGCACCAACTTCTCGCAATTACCCAATGGGGCCAGCAGGCAGAGCGGGGGTGCCGGGGGCGAACCCGCGGGCAGGACGGGGGGCAGGGTGACCTGGGGCGCCCGTGCGGGCTGTGGGGGGGAGGGGGATTGCCTGAGGAGACCCGCGGGCAGGGCCGGGTGGCCTGGGGCGATCCCGCGGGCAGGGCGGGGGCTACCTGGGGAGAACCCGCGGGGTAATCTGCGGCGACCCTGCAGGCAGGGCGGGGGTACCGGAGGGGCCCACGGGTAAGGCGAAGGTACAACAGGGGCCCAGGGCAGGGCGGGGACTACCTGGGGCGACCCCGCGGGCAGGTCCGGGGGTACCTGAAAGGCCCCCGTGTGGGCGCGCCACGAAAGAGCCTCCTCCACGCCGCCGCCGGGTGTCCAGAGGTGATGCAACGCTCTGACAGCGCAGGGTAGAGAGGAAAAGGCAGGTCCACGCCGGCCAATCAGCGTGCGCCACCGCCCACCCATCAACAAGCCGGACGCCGATTGGTCGCGCGGGCTCCGGCCCCGCCTACCCTGACGGGCAAGGCGGTGCGCGCCCCCTCAGAACGCCTTCCTGGGGTGGCGGCGGTGGCTCGGTGCCCTCCGGGCCGTAGACCGTGGGTCGCGGGCGATGGCTGCTATTGTGTCCGCTGACTGCGCGTTTTACGCGGGTGTGCTCGTGCGTGTCACCTGGCTGCGCACAGCACACGTGCATTTCCCTACGCGCAAATGGGGCGATTGCACCGTGCGGCCCCGACCTGAGTGACCGTAGCAAGGTTCAGGGTCGCGGAGACCTGCGGCGGGGCACCGCGGGGTTGGTGAAGCCGCAAGGCCCGGGGGCTGAGACCGATGCGCGGACTGGGCCGGAGGTGCGCGCCAGTCCCCCCGAGCCGCCCGCCCGCGGAGCCCGTCCTCAGGGAAGGGCGGCGGCGCTGGAGGTCGGTGGGCCCCGCAGCCCCTCCGGAGCTCCCCTGCATCCTCCTGCACAAGCTTTGGTCAAGGGCCACGTGCAGACACGTAACAGAACGGAAGAGAACAAAATGACCAAATTTAGTTATCACTGTTTAACATTTCCTGTGATGAAAGCAAAGTTTATTTGCTTTTTTATCCATCTGCTCGCTTACAATTTATTATCTCTGCTGTGGGTCTGCCTTCCGGATCCGCTGGTTAAAAACCAAGGGGAAGGGCGCCTGGGTGGCTCAGTTGGTTAAGCGACTGCCTTCGGCTCAGGTCATGATCCTGGAGTCCCTGGATCGAGTCCCGCATCGGGCTCCCTGCTCGGCAGGGAGTCTGCTTCTCCCTCTGACCCTCCTCCCTCTCATGCTCTCTGTCTCTCATTCTCTCTGTCTCAGATAAATAAATAAAATCTAAAAAAAAAAAAAAAAAACCACAGGGAAGTTGGAGCCACGCAAAGGGCAGCGGACCTCGGGCTTTGGCACCAGAGACTGAAGGAAAGTTTAGGCCTTCAAAGTGCAGAGTAACTCTGTCGCAGCTTACTGCATCCGTTAGAGGGACAGAAAATTACGAGAGTCTGTAGAAGGCACAGCACGTTTAAGAACACTTCTGAGAGTTTGTGCATGCATTCATTCAACAGTCACTTACAGTCCAGGATGAGAGGCAGGGGGTCTCACTACCTTGATGAAATGAGAAACTCTAGGTAGGAACATTTATTTACTAGAGGTGTTTCTTCAGCTTACTAACTAGAAGTACTCCACTTTGTGCAGTTCATTTTTACCATCTGTCCAGACAGCCAGATTAAAGCAGGATAGAAGGCTCCCAGATAGATGTGTCCAGGAAAAAAGGTGGGGACAACAGATCTGATCATTTAAAACATTGAGAAACATTTTATGGTACTGAGAAACATTTTATGGTACTGTTGAAAGATATAAATCCATAAAGAGGTTGAGCAAGTGGAAAAAAGATTCTAGAAAAAAAGTTTTATGTCAAAATCCACAACTTGGATCAGAGTTGACTCCTCACTTGTTAGAGTAGGAGACAAAAGGTAATGTCTAAAACTGAAAAACCAAGAAGACGCCTCGGTGGCACCGTTGGTTAAGTGACTGACTTGGTTTCAGCTCTGGTCTTGATCTCTGGTAATGAATTAGAGCCCTGCATCCAGCTCTGTGCTCAGCATACAGTCTGCTTCAGATTCTCTCTCTCTCTCCACCCTCCCCCACTCGTGCTTGCACAAGGGCACGCAGTCTCTAATAAATCTTAAAAAAAAAGAAAAACCAAGAAATCACAGCATAAGCATGTCAGGTAATGGAGAGAAGCATCAGAGAACACAAAATTGTTGAAGATGGTTGTATCTGGGGAGCAGGAATTAGGGGTGGGCAAGGATACTTGATGTCACTTGTCTGTTTTGAAGATGGCGGGTGTGACAGATTTAAATATGGCCAAATTCCTTGACACTTCTCCCACTGAGAGGTGATGGTCTGTGTCCCCTTCTCTTCAGTTCTGGCTGGGCTCTGTCTGTTGTGACCTGTAGAATATAGTGAAAAGAGACTGGCAGCTTCTGCTTCTGACACCTAGTCGCCATGCTGGGAGGAAACGCAGGGACAGGCACTGAGTGAACGAGCCATCTTAGAAGTGGATCCTCCAGCCCCAGTTGAGCCATTTCGGTGACACTACAGGGAAGAGGAATGAGGGGTGCCAACGGAGTCCTGACCGAATTGCTTATTTGTGAGCAAAATTATTTTACTGGGACGACCTGTTATGCGGCAGTAGGAATGTATAAATGTAATCTGCATCAAGAGATGGTGGAACATTTGGACTATTTATCCTGCCGAGTGGTGGTTTTTCTGTTTTCCATCAAGTCTTGGAAACAGGAATCCCAAAAGACTCTTCAGCTGCTTACTTCTTTGGACTTATTTCAAAACAACCCTCAGTTTGTTCCCTGTATTTAAGAGTCTTTTATGGTTGGCCTCCCTTTCTGTCTTTATCTTATTTAGTTGCTGGAGGGGAGGTCGGGGGATGGGGTAACTGGGTGATGGGCATGAAAAAGGGCACTGGATGTAATGAGCACTGGGTGTTAGAGGGACCTGATGAATCAATAAAGTCTACCCCTTAAAGTAATACTACACTACATGTGAACTTGAATTTAAATAAAATCTTGAAAGAAAAAAAAAATGTACCGAGCAACCACTATGTGCTAGACACGGTTCTAGGCAGTTGGGACACAATGGTCAATAAACCAGATGACATCCCAGCCCTCTAGAGTTTATATTCGGTCAAGATATAAATTAATAAATACTTTAATTCCAGATATACACATTGTGGCTCAGGGACCATCCCTGGGGGCTGTCTATATAACACAACTCTGAACAGCGTGCAGTTTGACAGGCATACCTGTCTTGAATCCTAACCAGTTTGATTTAAGGAAATATTAAATCTGCCTCCCTCTTTGGACTCAAGAGTCCTGACCGCTAACTTGGATTTTTCATAAGCCTCTGGTTAAACCAGAGTTTTGGGATTAATGGGCTCGCCTCCCATCAATTCCTGGAGGCCAAGAACAGGAAAACTCTACTTGGCATCCTTCCCTGGTCCTCACAGAACTCTTCTATGATGCTTGTCTGAAGTGTCTTGCATTTCAGTTAGTTGTTCATCAGGACAGAAGTACAGAACTGAGGTTGATCTGTATTCAACTTTTTTTTTTTTTTTTAAAGGTTTT
>NC_138382.1:243051-268706 GCF_054177405.1 Leptonychotes weddellii
ACTGAGCCACCCAGGCGCCCCCCCTATTCAACTTCTTTTTAAAAAAAGGACAAAATGGAGGTAAAGTATATTTTATACAATGAGAAATAAATATTTCAAGTAGCATATAATTTACACAAAGCTGAATTTGGAAAATATAAGTGCTCTTACCCATACATTTAAAAAGACTTTATGTAAACCCCACATTAGAAATACCTAGTAGTTACTGAGAATAGCACAGAGATTATAATATAAAAAGCATTTTGGGGGATTGTCTTGTGCTTTGTTAGGAAAAAAAAAGTTCAGGTTATTTTTTTGAAGAGTTACTTAGAAAGATACAGAGGAAAGCCACAGAAAAAGATAGCAGAGTGATATCCATCAGGCAGATTTTGAATACTCCTTCACTGTGAGTTCTTCTTATTTAAAATTATTTTCTGTATCACCCAGTTTCCATAGGTGAGCCTTCTTCACATTTGTATCAAAACCAATGCTGACAGTTATTTTGGTTTCACTCTCCTTTTGGCATCTTTATGTTTCTTCCGGCAGTCCTATAAAAACATATCAAGCCTTTGTTAAAAATAAATGTAAATCATTTTCAAGATGTTCTGTAACTATATAGTAAAATTTAGATTATTCAATGTCAGGATTATGGAAACCATTATGGGAGTTGTCTATAATTGAAACTGTATTTTAGTCTTCCAAAAATCTCATGATTTACTGTTACTTAACAAGCATGGCTGGAACTTGGGCCCCTAAGTCGGCTGTTCTGCAGACTGCTAACCTGCACCAGGTGTAGCCTGACCTAAACAATGCCTCTCCCTGCACTGTGAGCATTTAAATCATGGTCTCAGGTGTCATCCTTTGTGTCTTCAGGTTCATACCTTACTCTCACTCTCTTACACCAGACAAATATTAACACAAAAATAGCACGGCATCTATTTTAGGAGACAATCAATATGGAGATACAGTTACTCACCATCCGCAAGTTGTTTGTTCTGGCCTCCCAAGAATTCCTGCTAATATTATTCCCCACTCCTCTCCAGAATAAATCAGAACCTACTAGGGGAACATAAAAAAAAAAAGACAAGGCAGGAGATTAATGCCTTTAAAACAGATGGTGTGTTGGGGCGCCTGGGTGACTCAGTCGGTTAAGCATCTGCCTTCGGCTCAGGTCACGATCCCAGGGTCCTCGGATTGAGCCCTACATCGGGCTCCCTGCTCGGCAGGAAGTCTGCTTCTCCCTCTCCCACTCCCCCTGCTTGTGTTCCCTCTCTCGCTGTCTCTCTCTCTCTCTGTCAAAAATAAATAAAATCTTTAAAAAAAAAAAAGAAAATGTAGCACTGCTAGGATTTTACTGTTTATGTATCATTTACCATTATGTGTCTTGGTTTCTGTTTGTGCCAGGCTTTAAAAAAAGAGTTCACCAAGAGCCTGAACTTTCAGGGTCCTAAAAACAGGAGTTTTGCACGTCTAGCATCTAAGCAGGTCCCCGTAACAAAGAAGTCCTTGTTGATGATACTGAATGAGGGAGGGAGGGGTGGAAAGGAGCCCTCAGCCCTCCAGGGCTTACTAAGCCAACCGGCATCAGTCTAACAGGGACCACTAAACCACACGACAGGGAAAAGGATCACAATTTTTGCCAAATACTTCTTTCTTGGATGCATGTGACTCTATTGGAATGCGCAGTGGTGAGAATTATTCTATACCATTTCCTGTTCTATACCATTTAATGGAGAAATGGACTTACCATGAAGTCTTTCATCATTCTTAGAAAAAAAGAAAAATCTAGTGGTCTCTTTCTCAGGTAATGATACTTCTCTAAAGCAAAAGAGAAGAGAGAGAGAGACAGACAGACCTGGGTTAATTTCAATATTTCAGATGAAATGTTTACACTGAAAATATAAATGAACTATTCCTTAAATAGATCTGCTTTATGTTTTGCTCATTTTGCCCTGATTTAAAATGACTCCACCCTCTCTCTATTCAACATTCTTCTCTTGTATCTGAAGCTTTGGTAACAAGGACTGTTTAAGTCTCACGCTGGTTGCTGATGGTCTCATCCCACTATGGCTATCCCATCTGCCAGTGTTTCCCATGGGACAGGTCCAGGGTCCTCGTTCCAGACCCGGGACTTCATAACCCCCACCCAGTGCTACCCAGGTTGAAGAAGAGAAAACATGCTCCCCGTCACAAAAAAGCTTGAGAACTCTGAAGGAGCTGAATAAGAAAATTAAGTTGTCTTGCATACTTGTATCAGCATGTCTAACTCGGGCTTTACACCAAAAGAAACTGCTTACCTGGGGCTGGGCTCCCTGTCTTCTGTTTCTTCTTCGGCAACATCCTCCTCTTCGGAACTGCTATCTTGGAAACGAGGGGCTCCCTGCCAGACAACCTTCCCGGTTTTCACCGGCTCAGCTTTGTAGGCATCTGTATTGTTGTGACAAAGGAAGGGGACAGGACTGTAGCTGCACACACTCATTGGTCACTTTCACCATGCACACATATCTCTACGTGTCCAGGACCTTAACCGTTGATTTAAAATAGGTAGTATCGTTTTTGATTTTTAAATATTAATTGAGAGAACGTGTCCTATTCTTTGGCATTGCCAGGGTGATTTGATAAGGAATATAGAAAGAACATAGAAAGACATAAAAACCAAAGGTTTATAAACGGGCAACATAATTTAAAAGGAACCACCTATGTTAGCAAGAGCTGCCTAAAATAGAGCACGATGCAGTGAGACCAGCTGCCCCTCCTGGTTATTCATCAACGAGGAAAGGAACACATGTGTACACTTTCAATTCCCAAACCCTCTTTCCAGAACTGCTGAAAAGGCTGTGGACAGTGCCCCAAGTTCCCCAAGCACCGAAATCACACCTCCCAGGTTGCTGAGGGGTCTCGCTCATTTCAAGGCTGGGTTCTCACACCTGGCTCTCGGCTGGAGGAATTAGAGTCAGTGTGACACCAGCTCTGCTCAGCAGTTTGCGATAGACGCTGGTGCTCCGATGGACAACACAGCAGAGCACAGGATGCATCACCGTGTCTTACTTACACAAATTCTGAAACACTGGATCTCTGCACCTCGGGCTGGAGGACCACAGAACTGACATAAATACTCATCTGCTAACACGTGGATGGATGCTACGTTAACTGCTAATCTTTTTTTTTTTTTTAAAGATTTTATTTATTTATTTGACAGAGAAAGACACAGCGAGAGAGGGAACACAAGCAGGGGGAGTGGGAGAGGGAGAAGCAGGCCTCCCGCCGAGCAGGGAGCCCGATGCGGGGCTCGATCCCAGGACTCTGGGATCGTGACCTGAGCCGAAGGCAGACACTTAACGACTGAGCCACCCAGGCGCCCCTAACTGCTAATCTTTAATGCAGCACACATTGTGGTTAGGTGGGCACGTACTCTCCGAGATGCAGACATCCTGTTTTTTACAGTGAACTTCCAGGAAAGCTGCACTTCCGTCGTGAACACCAAGTGAGGAACAGCAATCTCCCTTACCAGGGGAGACTATCACTAAGTAACAGGCGTTTAACTTTCCGCTCATGTTGGCCTTTACAGGTAAACCTCCTGAAATGGAATGCGAAATTGTACGTACTGGGTTTTTTTCTCTCCAGGTTCTGGCACATTTCCAAGGACAAAGTCTGAAAGAACTGACGTATTGAGGACATAGTGTACCTGTGGAAAGCCAGGGTGGCCTATTTCCTCCTCTCCCCACCAGATGGCACGGGCTTTCCACAAGTCTTGCCTCTTCTAACTGCATGTAAGGCACGAAGCTGTTTAAACAGGGGACTTACTATATACTTCCTCGTGATTATTTCCACTCAGAAGAAGGAATGCTGCACATTACTCTCGGGCTTCCCTTCTCATGGCACCTAACTAGACGTTTGCTCCCTTAAGTGCAAAAACAATCTCTTGCTGTTACTCACAGCTCCTGGCATGTTGTTTTGGCCATATGATACCAAATCTCATACTGTTCATTTAGGTGGAAGAAAAATTCTTTCTTCAGCTGATGTTACATCATTACACTTAATGTACACTCAAGCCATCATGTTCAAGCTGCCTGAAGTGAAAACGTTAAAAAAATTTAAAAGTACCTTCCTTTACATCTCTAGCGTCTGAATCAAAAAAGGAGAACGTGAACCCTCCAGGCTGCTTGGCTGCTGTCGTCAGAGTGGCCGGGTGGTAGGTGTCAACTTTCTCGCCATCGCGATTCTCACTAGAGGGTGTGTCGTCTGCTGTTTCACTGGTAACTTCTGTAGTCTGAAATATTTCCTTTATGTCCGCAGCAACGCTATAATACATCTCTTTAGACACTTCAGGCAGCTTCTCGGCCTCCTCCCTTTGCTTCCTCCGTTTTGCTTTACTGCAGTGACATTAACAGACACATACATCACAAAGAGACCATCAGTTGCCAGAGATTAGGAGAACAACACCTTAGAAAACTAATCCCATTCTTTCAACAACGAAGAGCATCCACATATAAAACTCTACTCATAAAAGCAGAACCCTTCTAAAACTAATGATGTAATGTATGGGGGATTAACATAAGAATAAAAAAAAAAAGAACCTTGATCAATAAGCTTTGATTTTTTATTTTATTTTTTAAAGATTTTATTTATTTATTTGACAGAGAGAGAGACAGCGGGAGAGGGAGAGCAGGCTTCCCGCTCAGCAGGGAGCCCGATGTGCGGCTCGATCCCAGGACTCTGGGATCACGACCCGAGCCGAAGGCAGACGCTTAACCGACTGAGCCACCCAGGCGCCCCTGACCAATAAGCTTTTAATACACAAAACTATGTCAAAAAGCTCCAAGTATTACACACGAATCATATCCTCCTCTATCCTCGGAGCTACATTCCAGAAATCACACATAATATACTAGCTTTAAGTAACAAAATCATTCAGCAGCAATAGGCCTATTACCTCACCCGCAAAACAAACATGCTACACCAGGTAACTTCTAAGTTCTAAAATTCTGTGAGTTTTACAAAATTGGTGTAAAAGAATTTAGTCATAATTAAGTTTTAAAAAGGAACTGTAAATGTGCTAAGTCTACTTTGTCTTGATATGAAATGTTGATGTTACTATATACCTGTTCTGCATTTATTTTCTCTTTGATCTCAAACAAAAAGTTACATGGCTGTTTGCCAATACTGAATTTTAGTTATTAAAAGATTAAAATCCTTTTTATCAGAGTCCTCTCCACATATCATGAGTAATATTGGGCCAAAATTCTAACTGTATTAGCTAAAATAATAAGTTAACAAGATATCCTAACTGGTTATCTGATTGGGGGAGACTATTGTGGAAAGAAACTTTTTTTTTTTTTTTAAGATTTCTATATTTATTTATTTATCTGAGAGAGAGAGAGAGTGCGCACAAGCAGGGGGAGCCGCAGGGAGAGGGAGAAGCAGACTCCCCGCTGAGCAAGGAGCCCGACATGGGACTCAATCCCAGGACCCTGGGATCATGACCCGAGCCGAAGGCAGACGCTTAACGACTGAGCCACCCAGGCGCCCTGGAAAGAAACTTTTAATACTTCATTTAAAACACCAACCTGGCTAGGATTTAAAACAGGGATGCCTACGAAACTGAGCACTATGAAAAATGGTGTACTTTAGGCAGTTCCATGTGATTATCCTTGAGCCACCATGTGGTGGTTTTAAAAGTGGTCCAAAGATCCTTTGATCCTTTTTAAAGATGTGGAAGTTAATTCCCCTGTTCCCTAGCTCAGGTCGGACTTCCTGACCCTGTGAGGAATGCACTAAGGCAGATGAGATGACTATGAGGGTCAGAGAAAGCACTGGAGCGCTCTCCTTGCGCTCTCCCCTACAGATCACCGGCTTTGGGGGAAGCCAGCTGCCATGCTGGGAGGGCATGCCAACAGCCAAATGGAGATGCAAGGAACCGAGGCCTCCAGCCAACAGACACGTGTGTGGGCCAGTCTGCAGGTAATCTCCCAAATTCCTGACCCACAGAAACTGGGATCTAATAAATCTTCATAGCTTCAAGCTACTGATTTTTGGGGACGTTCTTCTACACAGCGATTCATGACTGATGCAGATTTTGGTACCTAGACGTGGGGTGCTGCTCTAACAAAAACCCAAACCGGAGGAGGGGCTACAGAGCCAGGTAATGGGCAGGCGTCGGAAGGCAGCAAGGACCGTGCCAGCAAGAGCCTGAAGAAACTGTCAGGAGGAGTCACACAGCCACTAAGGAGGCTGCGTGTTGGCTGCAGGACGGTGAGGGAAATGCTGTTGGAACCAAAGGAAAGGGATCCCTGCTCTGCCACGGCACAACACTGAGCAGCATGGGCCACCTCCTTTAAAGCAGAACCAGGGAAGTGCCTGCTAACAGGGTGCTAGCTAGGGAGACATGTGGTAGGGTCTGAAGGTATCTGCTGTCCGCAGTACAACAGGAGCAGACCCTGAAACCAGAGACATTCCTTTTCTTTTCTTTTTAAGATTTTCTTTATTTATTCTATGGAGAGAGAGACAGCGAGAGAGGGAACACAAGCAGGGGGAGTGGGAGAGGGAGAAGCAGGCTCCCCGCCGAGCAGGGAGCCCGATGCGGGGCTCGATCTCAGGACCCTGAGATTATGACTGAGCCGAAGGCAGTCGCTTAACCGACTGAGCCATCCAGGCACCCCAATACTTTTATTTTTTTAAAAGATTTTATTTATTTGACAGAGACAGACACAGCAAGAGAGGGAACACAAGCAGGGGGAGTGCGGGAGGGAGAAGCAGGCTTCCCGCGGAGCAGGGAGCCCGATGTGGGGCTCGATCCCAGGACCCCAGGATCATGACCTGAGCCAAAGGCTGACGCTCAATGACTGAGCCACCCGGGCGCCCCTAAAGACATTTCTTTAAGGAGCCAGGACTTCATGGTTTTGAAGACCCCTAATTTCTAGAAGGCAAATGATATGAAATTTAAGAAATGGCCTCTAAGCAAAGATCCAATCTAAGACACAGGAAAACACGGGCTACAGCAGGTGTTGGTCAAGCTGGGCCCCAAAGACCAAATCCAGGCTGCTGCCTATTTATGTGTGCACTGCTGGTTAAGAGTACCTTTTATGGTTTGAGATGATTGTAAAAATAAAAAGATGGTTTTGTGACGTGGACAGATTATGTGAAATGCAAACCTCAGTGTCTGGCTAATAATTTTATTAGAACACAGCCTCCCTCACTAGCTCACGTACCACCTGTGGCTGCTTCCACAAGGCAGAGTGGAATCACTGCAATAAACAATACACTTACTGTCTGATCTTTAACAGAGAAATTCGTAGACCTCAGTCTAAATATAAAGCAAAACGCTTTGTTAAGACCCTAGCCATAGCTCAGAAACCTCAACCGTTTGGCCAGTGAGGCTCCTAAGGACTTTACAGATGGTGTCTCAGCAGAAGCCCACAGTAAAATGACCGGTGGCTTCTGCCTCATGGGCGTGACCCTCAAGAAGATCACAGGAGACCCACAAATATTTTAAGAGAAATATATTAGCAGAAACACCACTTGGATTGACAGGTACATTCTACAATGACAAGGCTCTTGGATGCCCACATTTCTACAAGCAAAAAGCAGGCTGAGAAAATCACTCAGCCACAAACGCACACCACCATTCACAAAAAAGGAAGGATGACCCCGAAGGCAGAGTCACGAACCACACAGAATTATCACCAGGCCTGTGGTTCTAATCAAAGAAGTCCCCACATTTCCCGTTCTGGACTTCAGAGCTGCTATGGACCCGTGACCCCTGTGCCTCGTGCTTCCCTCAGGTGAACAGCAGGGCTTCCAGCGGCCATCCTGTGCTTGCCCCACCACTGTGTGGTCGCGGAGGGACAGGTGACTTGTCCTCGAGTTCACAGTTCTGTCTCTGATCAGAAGGACTGCACTCACGGTGTTGTACTCAAGGAAGTGTGACCATTAGGCCTCATTTGCCTCTAGATCTGATTTGGACGACAGCACCCCAGCTTCTGAACAGATACTGTAAAAGTGAGGCTTCTGGGCCATCGAGGGAGGGGTGAGCGTATTGTGCATGTGGCAGGGATGTAAACAATCTGGCTAGCAGGCGGATTATGGCGGTTTTAAATATGCCCACATATTCCTCGTTACTTCTCCCTTTAAGAGGTGTTGTTTCCAAGCCACCTCCCCACATCGAAGTATATGGGTTGGACTTAGCGACTTGTTTCAAGAAAACTGAATAACGTGGATTGTCAGTGTGTGACTTAAGACTAGGTCATAAAATACACTGTGGCCTCCTCCTCCTCTTTGGGGCCACCTGCTCTGGGGGAAGACACCATTTCCAAATAGCCTTCACCTAGTTTCCTGGCACAGCAACATCTTCTGTAACTATGACACAGTCGTCAAACAAAAGGTTAACACCAATCCATTACCGTTAACTAAGCTCAAGCCTCGTTCTCATTTCCCGTTTCTCCACCGTCTTTTTTGCTCCATGATCTAATTCAGTAAACCACACTGTCTTTACTGACTTCACGGTAGGAAAACGGAGGTGGGAGGCCAGGCAGGATTACTGGCTGCTCCGTGTACTTGCCGTATTTATCAAACTGACAGTGTCGCGGCCCAGGAAACAGAGGCTCTACCACACTAGAGAAGTGTCTTGGACTGAAGTGCTGCCCCCAAAAAGATACGTCCAGGCCCTAATTACTAAAACCTGTGAACATTACCTTATTTGGAAAAGTAAGTTATGAAGTACCTTGCAAAGAAGAGATTACCCAGGATTATCTATCTATTACTCTCTATTTCTCTCAGGGTCTGAAATGGGATTAATTCCTATGATCCTGCTACAGAGAGTGGTAGCTGATTTACCTTTCCTTTGGTTTATCACTGCTCTTCCTTTCGTAAGTGGCGTGGTCAAGCCTCGTTGGATCATAATGTATGACATCCCTGTGTAAACAACAGACAGGAGTAAGCTGGCAGACAGAAATCAGAGCTGAATGCAAAAAATTAATAGCAAACTGTAATTCAACATCGGGGCAATTCCAATTTTTTTTTTTTTAATTTTTTAAAGATTTTATTTATTTGACAGAGAGAGAACAAGCAGGGGAGAACGGCAGGCAGAGGGAGAAGCAGGCTTCCCGCTGAACAGGGAGCCCGATGCGGGACTCGATCCCAGGACCCTGGGGTCATGACCTGAGCGTAAGGCAGACCTTAACAGACTCAGCCACCCAGGCGCCCCAGGACAATTCCAATTTTTGAGCAAGACAAAACCACACAATTAAAGAAAACTATCAGGATCTTGTTAGAAGTTCGTATTTTATAAGCTACCTAGTTTTGAGTTTCCCTGAGTCTTTTTTTTAACATTAAAAATTAATTTACACATACTAAAATAAATATGGCTAAAACTGGATCTGCATAAAGTATTTTAGTGGGGAAAGTGAGTGAAGGTATAGAAAGGAAAACTGGGGGCTGCTGGCTGGCTCAGTCTGTAGAGCACGTGACTCTTGATCTCGGGGTCGTGCGTTCAAGACCCCGTTGGGTGTAGAGCTTATTTTAAAGAAAAACAAACAAACAAAACCCCTAAAAAAACAAAAGAAAGGAAAATTGATCACATGTTGGTGACTACAGAAGCTGGTTTATAGGGCTTTCTAAACACCAGTCTCTACAAATTATGTGTTTAAAATTTTCCGTAACGAAAAATTACACTGATACAGTTCCACAGTTAATACTTAAACCACTGTCCAAGCTGCTTCCCTATTGAAAGCAAGGCCGCTATGACATGTAAGCACAAAAACAGAAAAAATTTAAGATTAGTTTCTCGAAGTGCGCCACTGGGTCCAAGATAATATGTTTGTAAGGGTCTGATACATTTTGCCAACTGCCCTCCCCAGGACGTCTAAAACGGCCTAGTTTTAAACCGAGTTCAATAATGAAAACAGGGTGAAACGGGATGGAACATAAGCCATACCTAAATTTCTTGGCAGCTCCGGATCCTTTGTGCGCAGAACTGCTCACGGCGGTGTGCAAAACACTCTGCACGACGTTCAGGGCTTTGAGCTTCTCTGCAGCAAGTTCCTCTTCCTCCGCTGTTCTCTCATCATTTACCTCTTAGAGGGAAAGGGGGAATTAGTAATCTCTTGGCAAACGTAGCTTGAGCGGTCTCAATAATCAAATAATCATAAAGCACCTAAACATGGGCAAAGGACAGTGAAAGAGGAGAAAGAAAAGTCCAACCCTGTTTTCCTAACCTCCCCAACCCCATGACTCTCAATGCCACAGGGAATCCAGAAGTCACATGACCAACAAATGAAAAGTCCCATTTCCACCTGTAATTATGAAAACAAAGTCTACAGTTGATGGCTTTCAGTGGCAAATCAAAGTTCTTAAGGTAAAGCTCGACAAATGCAACAGAGCAAGATACTAATCACAAAACCACAGTGATTACAGACCGATTTTTTACCGCTCTAAAAATGTGACTTAAATTACCTATCAACCTAAAAATGAAAGGTAGTGAAGGATGGCAATTCTCCTGACTTATAACACCTTACAAGACAGTTGCTTGGCCTCTGCTTCAGTAACAAATGCTGCAGGAAGAGAGCCATTGGTCCTACACACACAGGGCATTGTGGGCCCAAATGCTGTTATCTTCAACTACAGGAAACACAAACATCAGACAACAAAGCAGCTAGTCTGGATTACAGGCCAAAATACAGAGGCGGTCTAAGCCTGGAAGACCCCTGAACTCACTGCAGAAGACAAGCAACCATGTAACAGATACCAAAATAAGACAGTAATTTGAGTAAGTTCTCTACAGAAATACCTCAAATGTCTAAGGGTTCAAAGGAGGTAGAGAGAAGGTTCAACTGCATCAAGAAAAGCTTTATGAACCAGGTGGAGTCTAAGGCAGGAAACACCAAGTGGATCCCCTGAGGGGAGGGCCTGCCAGGTGCAGGAAACAAAACGAACACACACACTGAAGAAAGTGCAAAGCGCTTACATTAGGTTGGACCATATGAATGTGCTAACATGCAACAGCTTTCACTTTGATGTACAAGGGAAGGCTGAAGCCACGGGGAACCTAAGAACCCTAGGAAGAATGTACACGTAGAGACAAAGGGAAAACCAGGAACCAAGAATTAGGAAGAAAACAAGAGTTATGGTGTGTGGGAGCAGAGGGAAGAGAACATCTCGAGGTGGTGAACAGGGACGAAAGCCACAGGCAGGCTGGAGGCTGAAGCTGGAGGAAATGCCACTGCGCTTGGTGAACGGGCATCCATGGCTGTGAGACACAGACCGAAGAGCCAGAAGTTCAGAAAGCAACCTCTGGACATGGCACTCAATGCAGGCTATTCCACGGTTCTGTCTGCCCCTGCCTTCTCGAGGAACTGTGAGCAAGAAGCTCTGAAACACAAGTTGGTGTGGACCCTGGGGAATTTTCTCTGAACACTGGTTTCCAGAAACGTACACTAACACAGAATAATCACCTCAAAGAAGAGCGGCTGAGTCAGATCAGAAAGTGCATTTTCAACAAAAAGCCACTTCTTCTGAATTAGCTGCAATTTACTTTTTAATTTCAAGTTTAGAATGCAAAAGATGGGAATGGCAACTGGAAATCCGGCAGAGTGGAAGGAATGGCTTTTTGGGGGACCTAAGGCCTGTGTCCGCAGAAAGAAGGGCAGGATGAGCACGCCCGTGAGCAAGGGTAACAGGAAGTACGAATGGTGAGGCCTAAGGCTCGGGGTAGATTAACTCAGGAAGGAGAGAAAAAGGTGTGAGGATAGAGAAGTCCGGAGACGGGAGGGGCAAGCAGGCGCCCCACTTGGAGGGCCGCCCTCCTGGCCAGGCGGGACATGAGGGCTTTTTGGACGGGTAAGGGAACAGGTCATGTGGAGACGGTCTGGCGCTGCTGTGAAGGAGAAAGTCCTAGAGAGCATCACCGGCTGGGAGATGCACCCACGTCGGGAGGACTCCAAGCGGAAGGGCACTCCGTGTTCACCGCTGCTCC
The DNA here is from genome assembly GCF_054177405.1 of Leptonychotes weddellii. Lineage (NCBI taxonomy): Eukaryota > Metazoa > Chordata > Mammalia > Carnivora > Phocidae > Leptonychotes > Leptonychotes weddellii. The sequence goes on from NC_138382.1 coordinate 254,999, forward strand.
AACACCTGCCCCAGCACGCCCCGTGGAGGGAAGGCGGATGCTCAGCTCCTCCCCCAACCTCACCAGGACCCGCTGCACTACTGCCAGGTGTGTCCCCCCCGCCCCCCTGGGCCAGGGACAGGCCAGAGGGAGACAGTCTCTGTGGATGCCATCCTATCCTGTCCTTCGGGCAGCTTCAAGCTCAAGGAGGACTGCGTAAGCAGCCCAGAGGTCACAGGCCTCACAAGGCTTGGGGCGCAGTTTCTCCTAGACCAGATGACTTCTCAGGGTCCCCCAGCTCTGACAGCAGGACTGTTTGGACAGGGAGGTATTTACCTTCCTGTTCCTCTTCACTGTCACTCTCCAGAAACCGGGAGTCCATGCGGAATCTGTCGTCAGTGCAGAAGTGAGACTGCAAGTCCAGGAGCTGCACAGACACGTGGACAGCTGGGAGCCACGTTCCCAAGACCGCGCTCCCACAGAAGACCCTCCAAGCACACCTCCTTCACCCTGGAATTCCCTACATTAGTGTCTGCATAACCTCACCGACCCACGAACCATCCAAATAAGCCTGCACGTACCCAGATGGAAACACCATTCAGCAACAAGGGCATGTTGTAGGTGGGATTACTTTTCAGTCTTCACTAACCTTCTGCCCAGCTCTGCCCTCAAACTGAGGTTTAATTCTGAACCTGTGACTGTCCTCAGAGCCAGATTCTTCGTCTTCACTGCTGTCAAACAGCCTCCCAGATGCTCTGCTCACAGACTCCTGGAACGCAGATGCACACGGGAGTGCTTATTAACAATGGAGGCGACCTGCAATCCCTTCTTCCCAGTCTTCCTCTCACACTGAAGACCCAGAAACCCAGATGCATCTCCCAGGACCTGGGTCCCTAATCTGGAGGCTCCCTGTGCAGCCCGCATTGGGGGAGGGGTGCAGTCACTACAGAGCACGCTCTCTGCAGGCCTGCACCAGTATTGATGCCTCCTGGCAGATGATGTGGAGGACAGCTTCCCGTGGGGAAAATCTGGTATCGGTATGTGTGGCGGTCGGGGGTGCCAGGGGGCTCACTGTGGCTCGGGAGGACTTGGTGTTGAACGTGGCAGTTGTCGGAGGTCTTGGTATGCAGGAGGCAGAAATGGACCTGCGAGAGTGGCGGAAAGCCCGCATGGACTTCCCGAGCTACTTACCTTCAGGGGCTCCTCTTCCAGGTGGTTTTGCTCCTCTGTCTCGCTGTCAGAGCCAAAGATGATGTGTGTTGGCTTGTCCTCTGGATGACCATCCTAGAGCAGTTGACAAAGGCACCACACCTTAAGACAGCCCCTTCTCATCCCTTAGAGTGAACACCACCATCCACGTGTTTCCCAAGATGGAAACTTGAGACTTCTTCCTCTCCGTGTCCAGTTGGTCCCCAAGTTCCAGGTGTGGACCCTGCTGCTATCTTTTAAGTCTATTCCCACTGTCACTGCCTTGGTTCTGGCTAATTACCTCCCAGACACTCCCTGGTTCCAGATTTCCCAATCTGACCTATTGTTTGTCATGGCCTAAACAATCCTTCCCAGATCCGAGGCTGGTAAATGTTTTCTGTAAAGGACCAGAGAGTAAATATTTTAGGTTTTGCAGGCCACATATAATCTTGGTTCTTCTTTTTAAAAACCCTTCATAAATGTAAAAACGTTCTTAGCTTGAAGGCTGTACCAAAATGGGCCAGAGGCTGGATGGCTTGTGAGCCATAGTGTGCAGATTCCTGTTCTGTTATATATGCAGCGAGTCTTCACCTCTTTCCTTTCCACAGCCACAGAATAAAGTCCAACCTCCACAGCCTTCCCACCACTTGCCCTGCTCCTCTCCTGAGCATCCTCATCTTCTGTACATCTGTTACACTGACTGCAAACTGCTCCCCTCCCATGGAATGCCTTTCCTCTCCCTTCCCGCCCTCCTGCCTCTGCCCAACCAGTTCACATTGATCCTTCTTCCTTAGACTCCATTCAGGCTGAGAAAGCCCCCTGCCCTTCCTCCTGGCTGACTTGCTGGGGTGCATGGGCACTCTTCTCTCTGGGCCCTGTGCCCACCACTCTGTGAGCCAACGACCGCCATAGGCAGGGACCACGATCCTCATCCCGGAAGTCTAGCACTAACTGTGAAGGCCTGGGACTTCACAGACACTTACGGTTGTTGAAAGAATGAATAAAGTCAGTATCGTGAATCTTAATGAGATTAAATCACTGGTGACTTATTTGCAAATTCGGACACATCACTAAACTATGCCAGTTATAGCTTCCAAAGGAAAAGAAATCATGAGGAAAAATTTAGGTTAAAACAAGTAAGAATGTTTTCAGTAAACAGAGTTCAAACTCAATGTCTCTGGTATATACTAAAGACATAAGGCGACAAAAGCTTCTAACTCAGGCGCCTGGGTGGCTCAGTTGGTTAAGCGACTGCTTTCGGCTTAGGTCATGAACCTGGAGTCCCTGGATCGAGTCCCGCATCGGGCTCCCTGCTCGGCAGGGAGCCTGCTTCTCCCTCTGACCCTCCCCCCTCTCATGTGCTCTCTCTCTCTCATTCTGTCTCAAATAAATAAATAAAATCTTTAAAAAAAAAAAAAAAAAGCTTCTAACTCAAGGGACACAACATGAAACGGGTGGGTGCTGGGATAAAGAGCTTGGAGGGGCACGCCGACCTTCAAGGGAAGGAAGGGTGGCCTCGTGGCGCCCACACTGGGAGAGCACTCACCAAGTCTGCCAGGGCGTCATGAACCAGCTTCTTCCGCACTTCCTTTGCTTTCTGCCTTGCTTCCAAGGCTGCCAAACGCTTCTGATTGTCTTCAGCATGCTTCTCCTTAGTGTGAACATTGGACCAAATGTTCACAGAAAGTGGGAAGTTGGTGTTGCTTCCCCGAGCGTCTCTCCTGGAGGAGCCCTCCGGTGCTTTCCCAGGCGCCGGGTGGCTGCTCTGTCCGGAGCCCTCTCCAGTCTCCCCGGTCCTGTGGCGGCAGTCTTCATCAAAGTCTACCTTGGGGGTCTTTGCACCAAGACTTAAATATTTCTTATCTTTTAACGGCAAAAGACTAGAAATAGGATTCCTACCTCCCTCTTCCAAACTGCTAGGGGACACCATCTTGTGATCCTGGCTCTGGAAAGGAGAACGTCTCTTTTGAGGCCGAGTTTGGTTTGGGTCCTTTGTCTTCTTTGCATGTTGGAGAGGAGTTAGTTTGCTTGATGGGGACCCCTTCTCCATCGACATGCTACTGGGATCAAGTTTCAAGGAATTCTGATCTTTATTTATATTGTCAGAGGCAACAACCTCTTTCAAGTGTTTTTTTATTGATTCCTTTCCATAGAGACAGCCTACTCCCTTGAAAGCCTGGAATTTTGGCTTTAAGTTGTTTTCCTTCAGTTTCTGTTTTCCACAGGTGTTCTCTTCTCCTTCTAAAAGGGCAGCCACAATGTCCTCGGGACAGATACATGGCTGGGCTGCTCTGTGCAGGCCACCCGGAGTCCTGTCACATTTTGCGGCGGTCTCCTGGCCACCGTGCTCAGGATCTTCTTCAGGAGGCTGCAGGATGCCGCCAGCCAACTGTTCCAGATCAGCTAAGGTGAGCTGCACACGGGGGCAGTTTTTCATCATGGCATCATACTCCTCATCTCCCGAAGACTCGGCAGATTCTGATGCAGAGCCTGCCTCTTCCCTGCTGCTGCAGTGGGCTGTGACCCTGGGACTGACAGCATGCTCTGGGTTGTTCTTTCTTTTTTGCGCTTCAACACAGTTTTTTCTATTTCTCAAAGACATTTTCTTGTGTGCCGACTTTTCCATTTGTGAAAACTCTGCATTGTTTTTGACCTCACTGGTCTTTTTCTTTGCTGCGATGATCTCATCTGTATCTCCTGAATCATAGTTGCAATCGTTTCCCAGGGCATTACCATTCCCATCCCGGCAGGAGACATTACTGACACCTAATGCTGTTACAGAACGCAACTTATGAACACCTGACCTGAAGTCCCCCCGTACGACTTCAAAGGGCTCATTTACAGAGTCACCCACTGAGGACCATGTAGTTTTCCCCAGGCTTTCCTCTCTTGCGATCGGTAATCGCATCTCTTCTTCAGACATGTGATTTCTGTGCCTGGTAGTTCCTGTGCCAGAAGTCTGAACAAACACACTGTTAAGTTTGTGGCTGTGAGAAGCAGGGACACAGGGCAACTGAGCAGTAACGGGCTTACAGGATGCTTCCTGTGCCACCTCTTGTTGTGTGGGATACAGACTCCCTGGGACCATGCGGGGTCTTGCTCTCACAGCTGGAGAAGCAGCGGACGCCTCGTCCTTTTGTGCTTTGATCCTCTTCCGGGGGGGGCTGTGAACAGCACAGAACTCCCCTCGTCGCTTCTTACTCATAGGGTCATCCCCTCCTTCCAGTTCCCAGGTAAGGCTGGACACAGGGGTGGCATGAGTGACATCCTCTGCGATCTTCTTTAAGTTGTGGCAGTATTTTGATGGGTCGTACTTCATGATGTTACCAGAGTCAAGGAACAAAACAGAGGCACTAGGTTTTAGGAAAACCTATCAATGTGGTGAAGCACAAGTACTGTTTGACCTCGAGCAGGTCACTTACTCGGCCTACCCTCCCTTTCCCATCAAACACAATGAGCACTTCACTGGGTGACCTCAGGATCTGTGGCACTGGCATGTCTAGAGTTAAAACAGCACCATCACGGTTAACTGGCACAGCAGCAAACCCATACAGGTTCTATTCCAGGTACAGGGGCCACATGCGGTTTTCTGTAAATCTGAGTTGGTACTGTAAAGCAGAGTACAGAGGGGCACTCTGCAGGGCACAGCTGGACGCTGCATGTCCTTTACTCCAACTGCTTTTGGCCATTCCTGCCTCCTCAGTCCTGGTTCTCCCAGCCCAGTAACATCCATTCCACATTCTGCTCACTCTCTGCATCTTGTAGGTCTTTATTAGGAAGCTAGTAATTCTTTCCTAGGCCTGTTTTGTCGCTGACATTGTCCATAAAAAGCCTAGTTAATGTCAAAGTGCTGTGACAACAGCTAGCATTTGCTGGTTTCCTAACACATATGAATAGGCAAGTGTAAGTTGCTTTCAGTGATCACTCCTGAAAAGTCCTTCTAGGACTTTTAGTAAGAACTAAATTAGCATCTGGTAACTACTGAATGCGTGCCAAAAACGTGAGATGTGCCAGGCAGTGTCTGTTGTCAGCTTCACACTGTCCTTCAACGTCCTCCTCTTTGCTGTTGTTGGTGGCTGCCACAGAGGGAAGGCTGACAGGAAGTGAGCTTTCTCGGACGTTAGCACCAGGAGAGCAGAAGCAGGTGTGGCCAGTTTTCCAGCGGCCCCAGGGCACAGTAGCTGTGAGCAATGAAGACACCCCCCACCTCCGCTTCTCTAGCCCCAGGGTGGTAGCGGTCTGCTGCAGTTATTAATCTCGGACAACCTGCCCATCAGCTGCATGCTCCCCCAGCACTTGCTGAATCCAACTGTTTGTACTGCATCCCCTCGGGAATGCCTGGAGCTGCTTCTGTTTCCTTGACTGGCACACAGGGTTACAGCTTGCCCACAAGTCCACGATGCTGGGAATTCACGGTCCCCGACAATCTGACTTCATTTCCTCAAGGGAACAGGCCTCCATGTTTGCTCGTCCAGGATACACACTACTTCTCCACCCACCGTTCTCCTGCCCATCTACATATTCCTACCTACTGCTTTTCTCCTGCTTGGTCTTCTTCCCACCACTTTCTACCAATGTAAACCATGCCCCACCTCCTCCAGCGCCTTCTTCAACCACAGCAGAGCCCCCTCGCCCTTCTTTGGCACCTTGGGCAACGGCTTTGAATCCATGTCAATCAAGACGGGGGATGTAAAAGTTAATCAGTACAAGTGCTTCTCTGACAAGTGTCACTTTTGTCACTCACTAGTATAAAGCCTTCTCACAGTCTCTCATGAACCTCTCATTGTTTCACACGTGGAAGCAGGTAGGTCTTACCTTGCCTAGAAATGGGGAACATAACCTTTAAGCATCTAAGATTTACTGACAGAGACAGGGAAATTCTAGTGGGATGAAGTGAACTTCTGCAAGTATCCATCACTGTGGTAAATAATAGTTACTCTGAAAGGCCAATTGCAAAGGATATTTTACGTTTATGTTGATTCTTTAGGTGAAGGACAGGTAATACTCTTCCAAATTTACTCACAACCCAATTCTAAAAGAAAAAAAAAGAATACATTTACTATGTATGTCACAAACGGAAAAGAATAGCCACACTGCATAAACACAACTTTAAAAAAAAATTCACACTCATAGTGGGCCATATTACTGTTGGGTTTTGTTGTTGTTGTTTTTTTTAAAGATTTTATTTATTTATCTGACAGACAGAGACACAGCGAGAGAGGGAACACGAGCAGGGGGAGTGGAGAAGGAGAAGGGAGTTAGGAAACCAGCAACAGACCAGCTCCTGAGCAGGGAGCCTGATGCGGGGCTCGATCCCAGGACCCTGGGATCACGACCTGAGCCGAAGGCAGATGCTCAACGACTGAGCCACCCAGGCACCCCACGTTGGGTTTTGTTTTTGATGATGAAACAGGAGTTCACAAAAACAGCGTATAAGGAAAGAAAAAAGAAGGACAAGTGGGGCAGCTATCAGTCCCATATAAACCATGTAGGGCACTAACAAAAACACTAATCATTAAAAAGGCAAAGTTGGGACCAGCCTGTATGCCTCACCACCAATGTCGCTTGGGAGACCCACCTCCATTTGGGTTTTGATTTCTTCCTGTAAAATGAGGGGGCACTGTGCGTTCCCAAGACTTGTAAATGCACTGTGAAAACCATAAAGCACTGCCTATGTTAAGTGCTTCAAAGCAAGGGAAAAAGCAACTGCTCTAGACATGGCACCCATGGTTCCCTGGTCTCAGGACTCGGTTCCTGGGCTACTCAGGCTGCCAGCGAGACTCACCTTGTGACCTGGCACTTCTGTCCCTGGCACAGCTTTCACATGGAAATCCACCACTCCCAACTTTTCCAAAAAGCTGGTGTTGTCTATTGTTGATTTTTCTTTCTTTGCCTTTGCTTCTTCTCTCTCCTGGGCCAATCTGAATAAAAAAATATAAATAAGAGTTAAAATAACCAACCATGCTATTAAGTGTTTTGTTTTTAATACCGTAAAGCTTCTGACTTTATAGTGATCATTTAGGGCCTCTCAATTTTCTCCTGCTTACTTTTAGCATTTTCTCCATCCTCAATCCCTTCACTCTTCATGAAGAAGAGGTGTCTTTGAGAGCCCAATCTGCCAAGGCCTGATTATTTCTACCCTCTTAATGAAGAGAATGCAGAATGCCATCGCAACCTTCCAATTCAAACTCCCCCACCTTATTCAGGCCTGGAGAGCTGCACTGACCAGTCCTCAGGGGCCTCTTTGCCTCTGGTCTGTCTCTTTTACATTCCACTTCCCAGAATGATGGTCAGACTCAAGCTCCTCAGGCATGCCTGCCCAGACACTCCAAAGTAGCAGCACAGCATGCCCACCCTGCTCAGGACCAGGGCTCCGGTTCCTGCACAGAGTAGGCAATGAATTGCTACGGAATAAAGTCCCATCACTACGCTGTTCACAGAGGCCCTGCGCGGAAGAACAAAGTCAGAGTCTCACCAGACCACTCCTTCAAAATATGCCTTCAGTAGGCTGCTTGCCACTTGTTTCAGACCTTGCCATTTCCTGGGCCTAGAACAATCTAACCAACCTTCCCAGTCGCTCCAGCTGTACATCCCTAAACTATTTCCAATTTAGAAATCTCCCAAACCCATATAATCTTTTCTCTCTGACAATAATACCTTGCAGGATCTTAAAATGCTCTAATGGTTATTACACTGTCTTGTTCTTAAATCACTTGCATAATTAATCTTATGCCTCTCATACAGGGACTTCCTATTATCTTCGTGTCTTTATATGACTCTAGCATTAACAGCCAAAATCAACATAAGCAATTTGCTAGTGTCTATTAAAATGTTAAATGTACATAATCCTATGATAAAACAACTCTCCTGTGGACATAAACCCAAGGAACCCATGGACTATGCAGGAGCCATTCTCAAGGGTCAGCTATTATGAGAAGTGGAAATAGTCTAAATGTCCATCATCACAGGGGGATAACCAAATACCCTGTGGTATAGCTATTTTCGGAAACAGTACTAAACAATCGCTACAAAAAAGGGGGAAGATCTACATCCCCAGAGAAGGCTGTGTTTACAAAGATGAAATAGGTATATATTTTTTAAGTTAAAACACATGTTGGGGGTGCTCAGTTGGTTAAGCATCTGCCTTTGGGCTCAAGTCATGATCCCGAGACCCTGGGATGGAGCCCCTGCTCCCCGCCAAGCCTGCTTCTCCCTCTCCCTCTGCTGTTCCTCTTGCTTGTGAGCTCTCTCTGTCAAATACATAAAGCAAATCTTAAAATAAAAAACCATGTAAGTGCATTGCATTATCTTTTTTGGTGGGTCTGGGTCGTGGGGAGTCACAGTTGAAAGGGATTTTAGCTCTTTTTTTTTTTTTTTAAAGAAAGGTAATTTTATTTTTAAGATTTTATTTATTTATTTGAGAGAGAGAGAGCAAGAGAGAGAGAACATGAGCAGGGGGAGGGGCAGAAGCAGGCTCCCCACTGAGCAGGGAGCCCGATGCGGGGCTCGATCCCAGGACCCTGAGATCATGACCTGAGCCAAAGGCAGTCACTTAACCAACTGAGCCACCCAGGTACCCCTGGTTTTAGCTCTATTTGTAATGTTTGAGTTTGCCAAGTATATAATAACATATTACTTGATAGTTTCAATCAATTAAGTGAATATATAAAACCATTTACAATAGAACGAAATAGAGTTTAAATCCATGCAGAACAAATCTTACCTGTGCAAAAAACTTTCTTTTGCTAGCTGAATTTGTAGTGTTCCACCTTTCCATTTTGTTTTATTTAAAACAGACATACCTGTAAAGTAAAGAATTATTACTCAAATACACGGCAATGCAAAAATATATGGCAGCGCATGCTTTTTCTAATTAGTACCAAGAAAAGTACATGTTTTTCAAAAAGAGACACAGAATAAAAAAACCACGACTGGGCGCCTGGGTGGCTCAGATGGTTAAGCGTCTGCCTTAGGCTCAGGTCATGATCCCAGAGTCCTGGGATCGAGTCCTGCACTGGGCTCTCTGCTCCTTGGGAGCCTGCTTCTCCCTCTGCCTCTCTCTCTCTCTGTCTCTCATGAATAAATAAATAAAATCTTAAAAACAAAACAAAACAAAACCACGACCTGGGGAGAAAAGGCCTAGGTCCTGGTCTCAACTGAGCCAACCACCCCAGGAGTCCTTAAGCTCCCTATCGTCCAGTGTTCCTAGAAGAACTGAGTGAAGCAAATGTGTAAAATGTAAAGCGAAATTTATCATTCCTCCACAAAGTGATGAATGACTGGTGAATGACTGACATTTATTTAACATTTTATTGTTATCTCCCACACTAAAACTATAAAACGTGAAACGTAATTTCAGAGGGTGAATCAGAAGACAATGAAATCCTGTAGAACTTCTATTTATCAGCCCACAGTAATTATCACTGTGTAACTTGCAAATAAATTAGCGGCAGATGACTGAACTGTGTTTCGATTCCTATGCCCCAGAAGCTGATTTTTCTCAATAGCTGCTCTCAGCTTTGTTAGTAATAACCACAAGCAGAATTTCTACATGGTCGGTACTACACTAAATACACACGTATTACTCAATTTAATCTTTGCAGTGATATCGTGAGGTCAACGTTATCTTTGTTATATACCAGGTAAGTAAACTGGGGCTTCTAGTTTAAACAACTTGTCACAGGTCACAGCAGAGCTGATGTGCTCTTCACCACCACTTATTTCTCACTGAACGAGAGGATATATCAGTTTTTTTCCCAATGAGAACACAGAAGGCTGATGGACCTCTTTCTCCATTAGCATGTTCTCTTTTCAGTGTCTTAATTTTTCAGACTCTAGTAACTTGCACACATTCTTGCATCAGTGGCTGTACCAACTATCTCCCCCTCCTTCTTTGTTGAAGGCCAGTTTGCCCTCAGCTCTACTAAACTTACTGATAGAGATTTCATAATTTTAAGGATATGGTCTTATAGGGCATACTGTGAAGCCCTCTCCTAATGGTGCTTAATGACAAGAATTAGCTGCCTCAGAAATGAACACACCAGGGAGGGGGAGTATGGCATAATATCCAGTGGGCTATGTGTTAACAGGCAGTTTCTATGAACGTGTTCTCTTGTCCAAAATATTTGAGAATCCATTTTTGAGCAATGTGCTGCCATATGTCTGCTTACACCAAATGGGATGGACCTAAACCTGCTGAATTGTAGGGTGTTGGAATTCTCTCAACCATGGCTATTTTTCTGGATGTTTTGCAAGCGGCTGTTAAGGTTTAGATTTAGAACCAAAGTTATTCCAAGTTACACAGTGACATGAAATGGCAAATAGAAGAGAAAGCACATAGAAAGCAAATAGAAAACAAATCTTACATTTGTTCAGATCTGCTTCTGCTACTCTGATGTTGATATATGCAAAGACTTTCTGTGGGTTTCCTAAAAGAAAAATTATTTAAACTCTTACCCAGAGAACAATGTAAAAATGATCAAGTTTCTAAATTTAAAAAATGACTCTTAGAGTCTTACTCTTTCAAAGAAAAATCTTATTTAGTTTTTACTGGATACAAAGATTGCATTTTTCTAAGCATGTTTATAAAAATATTCCAGGGGCGCCTGGGTGGCTCAGTCCTTAAGCGTCTGCCTTCGGCTCAGGTCATAATCCCAGGGTCCTGGGATCGAGCCCCGCATCGGGCTCCCTGCTCCGCGGGAAGCCTGCTTCTCCCTCCCCCACTCCCCCTGCTTGTGTTCCCTCTCTCGCTGTGTCTCTCTCTGTCAAATAAATAAATAAAATCTTTAAAAAAAATAAAAATAAAAAAATAAATAAATAAAAATATTCCAAAAGAAATTAAGCCATCAGTTAAAGAAGTGTTTCAATTGTTCTATGTTAGTAATATTCTATCCAACAGGACACCTAGTAAATACTAGAATTCTAGCTTTGGAAATTAACAGTTGCATGTTTCAGAAAGCAGATGTTTTAGAATTTAGAATGTCTTTTGATTTCAGAAATGCAATTCTGGGCAGGTTCCACATTTTACATAACACCTTCAAGGCACAGGGCAGGGGGTTGGCACACACACAGACTCGTATCTTGTAATGAAACACGTATCACTTTCAGCGTCAGAGCTAACATTCACTCTGGGGTTCCACTATTTTGTGATACTTGATATAAATTTTATCTGCCTTTAACGACCCACGAAGGACTACAAACTCACCTTGGTCATCTTTTCGTGTGATGATCTCCACATCAGAAACTTCTCCAAATCTGCTGAACTGATTTTGTAGGTCTGCCTTGGAAATGTTCTGACCAAGGCCACCCACAAATAGGCGCTTCACTTCTCTGTCGGCTTTCATGAAGGCTGCACATACACTCAGTGTGTTCTAGTGAGAAAAACAATTTTCTATCTACTTGAAAGAGTTCTTTCCTTTGGTTCTTCTCATATCTGAAAAAAGCCCCCGACCTCCTTTCCCTGCACCTTCTATGGCAAACTGGTGGCCTGGACCTGTGTTTCATTTCTTCCTGCATTACTTCCAAATTTTATCCCTGGAGACTCTGCTCAAGCCCTAAATCCACGTTTTCCACAAACGCACTTTGGAACAGCACCTCCTCTACACACATACAGACATAGGTGCCGGCAAATTCTTTCCTTCTACATGACCACAATATTGTACTCTACCCCCCTCATTTATTATGCATACTTTTAGGTGTTCTTCCTTTATTCGTTCACACACTCATTTATTCACTTTAACAAAAGCTGACAGAAACGGGGTGTGGCCGGTTAACATGCGGAAGACAGCTCTCCATCCCGGAGCTCCTCAGAGCCCTGACTGCACACATGCTACAATTACGATGCTACGTGACAACACAAGCCTCTGCAAAGTGCTGTGCAGTCACAACGACAGCAGCTGATACCACAGATACACAGGCTTTTTTTTTTTTTCCCACCACGTGCCAGCGTTGTACGAGGCGGTTCGCAAGTCTCTCGTTTTTCAGATGAGCAGAGAGGTGAAGGCATCCTCCCAATGCCATTCGGAGAACCAGTGGTGAAGCCACAACTAGAAACTGATCTAGTCTCAGAACCTGTAACTGGTAGCACTACACCAGGGAACTTGTTGCATTAGGACCGACTCAGGAAAACTCTTCCGGAGTTACTGCGATTTAAGGCCCATCACGAGACAGGCGCTCAGCTCGGACCCTGCCCTTCCCCAAGAACGCACAGGCCCTCCCACGCGCGACCTCAAAACAGCGCCCACAAGCCCAAGCAGGGCTGGTGCTCCGGGCGTGAGCCACGGCCTACATCTTTCTGGTAGCCTCCTCAGTCCCCAGCCTTCTTCCTCCTGAAGACCCGAAGACGATAAGCAAGAGGCTGCCAAACGACCCCGTCACTTCCTGGGCCCCAAACCCACTCCTCACCACGTCGTCTTCGGCACCCAGCGCCGCCCAGGTCCCTAACTTCCAGTCACGTGGCCCAACAGGCGCGGTCTGTCTTTCTTCCTACTGGATTTCCAATCCAGCCTCCTAAGGTTCCGTGACCATACGCAGTTCCCGAGTTCTCTTCATTTGGTTTGCGGTCCTCTGGAGTACCGCGAAGCCTCCGTCATCCTGCCCTCAATGTGCAAAGGGCTCAAAACCGAAACTCCCTAATTCGTACTACAGACGATCAGAGCCTCCGGTTCTTTGACTCCTGGACAAAAAAGCGGAAGTGACGGAGCGGACGGAAAATACAGAGGCTCCCGGTCACGAGGTCCCGGAACCGCCTCTCCAATGACGTACTCGCCCGGTGGATCCAAGGTCCACTGGAGCGGGGTGGGCTGCCGCGCCCTTGGGCTTCGGGTTGGAGCTAGCCAACTCTCTCGGAGCGCAGGGACCGCTGGGGGCCAGGTGGGGCTAGGACCGCAGCGACGGCCCGAGTCCGGGATACTGCGAGCGGGCGCGGGTGGCACGCGCGGGGGTCCCACTCCCCCGCCCCCCCCGCCGAGTTCCCGGATGGTCTGCGCCAGCAGCGCGGGAGGCTTGAAGTGCCCGGCGAGGCGCGCACCGCTCAGGCCGGTGCTCGTTAGCGCGGCGCCATGGACACGCAGCGGGCGGAGGTCCGCGCCTTGGAGGCTGAGATCGCTGCCCTGCGGCGGGCGTGCGAGGAACCGCGGGCGGCGGGGGAAGACACTTGGCGAGCGCAGTACGTGCTCCCGCAGTCCCTGGGGGCGGATGAAGGGCTCCGCCGGCCGCGCACTCCCCCACGTCTCCCGGGCGCCGAGGGCTCCGCTGTCCACGCCCGGCCCCGCCGCAGCCGAGTGTCGGGCTGGCGGAGGAGAGCGGAAGTCTTCGCCGTCTCCTTCGCAGGCTCCGGGGCGGGCGGCTGTGCGGCTTCCTGGCGTGTGTCGCTGCGGGCCACCTGAGGGGGGCAGTTGACACTGACAGTGGGGCTCCCTTTGAGAAATAACTGAGGATGGAAGTGTGCGGGAGACTGGGAGGGCTGCGCGGGCGGTGAGGGGAGCTCGCGGGTGTCTGGGGGAGCGCCCTCAGATGCGTGGGGCGTCCGCGGGTGTGTGTG
>NC_138382.1:269206-295485 GCF_054177405.1 Leptonychotes weddellii
CGCATCGGGCTCCCTGCTCCGCGGGAGGCCTGCTTCTCCCTCTCCCACTCCCCCTGCTTGTGTTCCCTCTCTCGCTGTGTCTCTCTCTGTCAAATACATAAAATCTTTAAAAAAAAGAATACTAGATTTTGCAATTGCCCCTGTATTATGTCGAGATCTTTACTTCTTCATATGGTGTCAAGTTAGTCTAGTGTGCTTTTATCTTAAGGACTCTCTTGAATATTTCTTGTATGATAGGTCTAGTGGTAACAAAATCCCTTGGTTTTTATTTATTTGGAAATGTCTGAATTTCTTCCTCACTTTTTAAGGACACTTTTGCCAGATACAAGCATAACTCAGAAATATTGTGAGTTCAGTTCCAGACCCCCGCAATAAAGCAAGTTCGCAATAAAACTAGTCAAGTGAATTTTTTGGTTTCCTAGTACATACAAAACTTATGTTTACACTCTACTAAAGTCTTAAGTGTGCTATGTCATTATGTCTAAACAAAAAATGTTCATACCTTAATTAAAAAATACTTCTTTGCTAAAAATGGTCACCATCATCTGGGCTTTTAGTGAATCCTATTCACTAATCATACATCACCATAACAAATGTAATAATAATGAAAAAGTTTGAGATATTGTGAGAATTACCAAAATGTGGTACAGAGACACAAAGTGAGCAAATACTGTTGGAAAAGATGGCACCAATAGACTTGTTCAACACAGGATTGCCACAAACCTTCAGGAAAAATGCAATATTTGGGAAGCACTATAAAGCACAATAAGATGGGGTATACATAGGATTGTTGGTTCAGTTTTTGTGTGGGGTTTTTGGTTTTTGTTTTGTTTAGCACTTTGACTATATAGGCCCACTGTGTTCTGGTGCCCAAAATTTCTGATGGGAAATCTCATATCTTATTGAGGAACCCTTGTATGTGATGGTTTGCTTTTCTCTTGATGCTTTCAGGTTCATCTTTATGATTGGCTTTTGAAAATTTGATTACATCTTGGCGTGAGTCTCTTTGAGTTCATTCTGGAGTTTGTTGAATGTCTTGTATTTTCATATTAATGTCATTCATAAAATTTTTCACTCATTATTTCTTCAGATGTTCAGTCTACCTCTTTCTGTCTTCTGGGACTCCCATGATGTGTATCTTGGTCCTTTTGATGGTGTCCCTCAGATCCTTTATGTTTTGTTCCTCTCTTCAGTCTTTTTCCTTTCTAGACCTCAGCCTCAATAATGTCTGTTGTCTTGTCATCAGAATCACTGATTCCTCTGCCTGTTCACATCTGCCTTTGGGTCCCTCTAGTGAATTTTTCTGAAATGAAAAATTATTGTGCCTTTTGGCTACAGAATTCCTTTTTGGTTTCTTTTTAGAATTTTTTTTTAAGATTTCATTTATTTATTTGACAGAGAGAGACACAGCGAGAGAGGGAACACAAGCAGGGGGAGTGGGAGAGGGAGAAGCAGGCTTCCTCGTGGAGCAGAGAGCCCGATGCAGGGCTCGATCCCAGAACCCTGGGATCATGACCTGAGCCGAAGGCAGACGCTTAACAACTGAGCCACCCAGGCGCACCTCTTTTTAGGATTTTTTATCTCTTTATTGAAGTTTCCATTTGGTTCACTCATCATTTTCTTAATTTCCTTCATATCTTCTATTTCTTCATATTTCTTCTATTTCTTTGAGCAACTTGAGGACTGTTGTCTTAAAGTTAGTTGTCTAATATAGCTAATACATATATAACCCTGGAAGTTGTAAGCCTTCAGCAGACTCCACAGGTTTACAAAAGTTTTATCAGCTAGATTTGCCAGTGCAATTATTGTTTAGGTGGGGAAGCAGATTCCTGGTGCTTCCTACTCTACCAGCTTCCCAGAATCCTAAATCATTGACTTTTAAAATCAGGTCTTTTTAGGGGTGCCTGGGTGGCTCAGTCGTTCAGCGTGTGCCTGCAGCTCAGGTCATGATCCCAGGGTCCTGGGATTGTGCCCCGCATCAGGCTTCCTGCTCAGTGGGAAGCCTGCTTCTCCCTCTCCCACTCCCCCTGCTTGTGTTCCCTCTCTCACTGTGTATCTCTCTGTCAAATAAATAAATAAAATCTTAAAAATAAATAAAATCAGGTCTTTTGTAAATTTGTCTTAAAAAACTTTCTTGTGAAACTCTTAATTTTGACCAAGAAAAATTATGCCAAGATGAATTAACAAGCAATAAACAAAACTACAAAGCCAATAAAATGTATAACTCCAAATCATTGAAACTCATGTCATTAATTGAAATGGACTAACAATATTTTGCTCAAAGTAAATCACTAATATAAAAATATACAGTTTGTCTCTTTTTGGTGTATGATAAAATATACATAAAATTTATTGTTTTAGCCTTTTTTAAGTATGCAGTTCAGTTGTATTAAGTACTGTCATATTGTCATGCATCTGTCACCACTGTCCATCTCTAGAACTTTTTCATCATCCCAAAGTGAAACTCTCTGTACCCATTAAACAATAACCCCCCATTCTCTCCTTTCTCAGCTGCAGGTTCTTTTTTGGATTCTGCATTATCTATCTTTCAATGTGATGCTTTAGTTCTTTTATCAGTTTGCTCTGATGGAAACACCTTAGAGTTTTCATTCATAGTTTTCTGTGATACTTGGTATTTGCTTGTCAGGAATTTATCATTTATATATGAAGATTGTTTCTTGCTTTCATTAGTGTTCTCAGCTTGAAGTAATTTTTTTTTTTAAAAAGATTTATTCAGAGAGACAGTGCATGTGCAAGTGGGGGTTGGGGAGAGAGGGAGAGAGAGAATCCCAAGCAGACTCCTTGCTCAGCACAGAGCCTGATGCACAGCTCGATCTCAGCTGAGATCGACCCTGAGATCACGACCTGAGCCGAAATCAAGAGTCAGATGCTTAACTGAGCCACCCAGACGTCTCTTAAAGTAATTTAAAAAAATCACTTAATGAGAGCAAATACAAATAGCATGTGGTAGTCTCTCAGATGATATAGAATATACTTAAATATTTTCAATTAACATTAAAACAAAAAATTTTTAAAAAGATTTTGTTTATTTATTTGACAGAGAGAGCAAGCACAAGCAAGAGGAGCAGCAGAGGGAGAGGGAGAAGCAGGCTCCCCACCGAGCAGGGAGCCTGATGTGGGGCTCAGTCCCAGGACCCTGGGATCATGACCTGAGCCGAAGGCAGATGCTTACTCAACTGAGCCACCCAGGCACCCCAACATTAAAACAAAATTCAAAAAATTTTGTACAGACTTTACACAAGTATTAGATCTCCAGTGTAAACAATACAGAGCTAGGTTATTTCCTGTAGACCTCATCATAAGAGCATAGGCAAATGTAGTAGAATTAAGAATAGAAAGGGAGGGATAGCTCTGACAGAGCAGAAAGTATGGCAGCAAATCCAGATGTGAAGGGATTAACAGAGCCAAGGGTGACTCCAATGATAGGAGCCTGAGCTATCAAGGGACAGATTTTATCACTAACAGAAGTAGGGAAATATGGTAGAACAGCAATTTGGATTAAAAACCATTTGTTGGGTTAGCAAGCTAAATCTATGCAGGAAGCAGAGATATATGATTAGAGGTATGATTTAGGAGTTACTGACATAGAGTTGAGATTGATGACTGAGTTTTCCTCTAGAATGAGAGAATGCATATTTAGGTCAGCAGGAGCAAGAGTGTTAGGGTTTCTTCTGTAGATGATTGCAAGAAGCAGGAACAGTGAAGGACCCAAGATGTAAGATGAGAATCATGATAATCATGCCCTGGAATCCAAGGAAGGCAGGTATTAAGATGGCAGAAGCCAGCAGCGTAGAATGGAGCAGAGCATGAGGGAAATAAAGGATGACCAAAAAAAAGTTCAATAACATGCAATGTATTCATTCGCTGAAAGTTTACTCTTTTTCAAGGAAATTGAGTTTTTGTTTTCAATGAAGAATGTCTGATTATAGTGTTTTTAAAGGAGATTATGCTATTTCTTAATCCTTTGGAATTTTACTCCCTGTATTAGATTTCCTGCGACTCTTACTATTAAATGCTCTGTGATAACTTTACTTGTTTTAGAGGTTAGAGTTAAGGATTGTCTGGGTGGCTCAGTCGGTTGAGCGTCTGACTTTTGATTTTGGTTCAGGTCTTGATCTCAGGGTCTTGAGTTCAAGCCCCATGTTGAGCTCCACACTGGGCATGGAGCCTACTTAAAAAAATAACTTGAAATGACTTGGGATATCAGACATTTAGTTTGGAATATTTTAAAGATTCCACCTTAAAAAGACATTTTATTTTTTTAATTAGTTAACTTATTTATTGATGTAGTGTTCCATGATTCATTGTTTGCCTATAACACCCAGTGCTCCATTCAGTATGTGCCCTCTTTAATACCCGTCACCAGGCTAACGCATCCCTCCACCCCCCTCTCCAAAAGACACTTTAGTGTTGCATCATACTCTTGTTGTAATTTATTGTACAATTGTTTGTAATAGGTAGAAATATAATAGTATAATTTAGTTAGCTTTGTGTTCATTTGAGATTAAAAATTACAATGTTAGTAGCCACTCTGGTTTTGAGAACAATCAGGCAGTTTTCATGGGAAGAAAGTAAGAAAGACAAAATGGAAATGGTTTAAGAAATTTGTAGTTATTAGATAAAACACTTGTTAGTGATTTCTTCATTGGAGTAATTATTTGTTATATTTGCTTTTTAGAAAATCACTTCGAGAAATGTATCAATCAGATTCTGAAGGATGGGCCTCTTCAAAAGATCTGAGAAGTCATCTTGGACATTTAGAATCAGAACTTCTTTTTCTAAGCACACTTACTGGCATCAGTGTAAGAAATTACTCCATGAAGACAGAGGACCTTACAAACACTGAGAAGAAAGAAAAGAGTAAGCATTAATTTTAATTTAGAAGTGATGTTGAAGCTTTCCTTATTATGCATAAGAAATTGGTTGTCATGGCATTGAATTAAAATTCTACAAGGTAGGGGCACCTGGGCTGCTCAGTTGGTTAAGTGTTCGACTCTTGATTTCACCTCAGGTCATGATCTCAGGGTTGTGGGATCGAGGCCTGTGTTGGGCTCCACACTCACTGGGGTGTCTGTTCAGGATTCTCTCTCTCCCCCTCTGCTCTGCCCCCCCATGGGTTCTCTCTCTCTAAAAATAAATCTTAAAAAATAAAATTCTATAATGTAACTATATGACAACTATATGACTATGTGGTTGTGGTAAACTTGTTTTGTCAGGTACCTTGAACATCACAGTGTGCATAATACTCTTTTAAAGCTGTCTGAGGTAGGTATTAAGGAAGACACAGACTTTGCCATTAAGTATCTTAATACAAGTAACAGACACAAGTGATTGAAAGAACAACAGCACCCTTGATTTGTAAATCTTAGGAGTTGTTCACTACTGACCTGAAAGCTGCCTCATCTACAGTGTTCTACTCCTACCAGACATGGCCTGTGCCAAGATAAATGTTTCAGGTGCTGGACCATTTTCAAGAGGAAGGTTTCTGGTCCCAGTGACTTAAGTTTTATTGCCAAGGGTCTGTGATGTGATAACTTATAAAGGGAAGCTATCAGCTGTGCATTGGAATTTGGGAACTTTGGACAAGAGTATCATCCCTTAAAGAAGGAATCACTTTTGGGATGCCAGGGTGGCTCAGTTGGTTAAGCATCTGCTTTCGGCTAAGGTCGTGATCCCGGGGTTCTGGGATTGAGCCCCACGTCAGGCTCCTTGCTCGGTGGGGAGCCTGCTTCTCCTTCTGCCCCCTCCCCCCCACACTTGTACTCACTCTCTCTCAAATATATAAAATCTTAAAAAAAAAAAAAAAAAGAAAAGAAAAAGAAAAAGGAGTCACTTTTGGAATTGCTTCCTGACTTTTCCACTGACAACCCTCATGACTGGCATGATAGTGAGTTGATCCTCAGAGGGTCTTGGGTAGTTCATCTCAGTGGAAGTCTGAAATACAAACAGAAATGGGTGACAGACTTTAGGCACTTCAGATACTTGAAAGGAAGAGATGGAATACAGAGAGGATGGGAGAGTGAGCTTAGGCCAGTTTTAACTCTGCTAGTGCAGAAATCTTAGTCTTCCCACTTTGAGTCTTCCTAAGTTGACCTCATCTGCAGAAGTACTTGGTGCTGCCTATTCAGAATGTGCTTTTTTTATCTTTTAAAGATTTTACTTGTTGATCAGAGCGAGCACGCACGAGCAGGGGGAGGGGCAGAGGGAGAAAGAGAAGCAGACTTCCTGCTCAGCAGGGAGCCTGATGTGGGGCTTGATCTCATGACTCTGGGATCATGACCTGAGCCGTAGGCAGACGCTTCACTGACTGAGTCACCCAGCTGCCCCTCAGAATGCTTTTGAATGGGCTTAATACTGAGCTTCCCCCATTGCTGGCTTAGGTTTTAATTTTCCTGGGTCTGCCAGATTAGTTCTTTTTCTGTGTAATATCTAGCTCATCCATCTTATTTCCACCTTCCAAACGAAGTTACTCTCCTTTTTCTTCTTTTATCCTTGTAAAGTTGTGCTCTTTTAAAAAATACCTTTGATAGCAAAATCAATAGTGGTTATCTCTTGGGCAGGTAGTATATAGCCTTGAGAAGGGCATGAGAGAACTTTATAGTGTATTTTAAAATTTCTATATTTTTATCTCAGTTGTAGTTACATGGGAAACATGTTAAAAAATATTGTATACTTAAGAATATGGCATTTTATGCATTGAAGTATAAAATTTTGAAAGATAACAGAAGTAAATAGGTGGATTCAATTTAATGTTTTTAACTAGAGTCAGATAATGTTGGAAGAAAACTCCGTCGAACATTTATGATTCAAACTTGTGTAGGATTATAGTACCTCCTTCCTTTCCTTTCCTTTTTCCTTTCCCCTTTCCTTTCCTCCTCCTTTCTTTCTTTCTTTCTTTTTTGGAGAGAGAACTCAAATGGGGAGAGGGGCAAAGGGGGAGGGAGAGAGAATCTTAAGCAGGCTCTGTGCTCAGGGCAGAGCCCAGTGCAGGGCTCGATCTCATGACCCTGAGATCATGACCCGATCTGAAATCAAGAGTTGGACGCTTAACCAACTGAGCCACCCAGGCACCCTATACTAGCATGTCTTACTATAATCTTTAGTATAATTAAGAAATAGAAAGTATAAGTTACCTTTAATCCAACTTTGCAGAGGTAAATCAATTTGTTGCACATTCTTCTAGATATTTGTAATGTAAATACTAACATAAACTCTCCCACATATACCCACATGTATTATAAATGTTCACGCAAAGTTAAATAATAGGTATCTGAAGGAAACTTATTTGCAGTAAAATATTTTTTCTGATTTACAGGTATAATGAAAGTTCTACAGAGACACAGATTATCAGGAAATTGCCACATGATTACATTTCAACTTGAATTTCAGATTCTGGAAATCCAGGTAAATGGAGTGTGTTGTGGTAACGGAGGTTCTACTGTGATTAAGCAGTTTCCACCCCCCAGCCTTCAGCAGTGGCTGAGCTGAGGAAGCCAGGGTCCTCTTGTAG
The DNA here is from genome assembly GCF_054177405.1 of Leptonychotes weddellii. Classification (NCBI taxonomy): domain Eukaryota; kingdom Metazoa; phylum Chordata; class Mammalia; order Carnivora; family Phocidae; genus Leptonychotes; species Leptonychotes weddellii. The sequence continues at coordinate 276,738 of NC_138382.1, forward strand.
TACGCTTGTACAAAGTGATACCATTTTTACAGTATAACCATCCTGGCAACTGCATGTGAGAGGGTTATTGCTGAGGATCTAGGTGCTTTACTGGAAGGCAGATAGCAAGTTCATCCTCGTCTCTCAGAGCAAGCCCCGAGGTCATGGGAAGAGTCCTGGATGCCCTCAGTGGTCTGCTGATATGCCAGCCATGTATTATTTATGCTTAACAAATTTTCCTAAAATTTAATGGCTTAAAACAACAACAAAATGTTTATCTCACCCATTTTCTGTGGATCAGGGATTTGGGAGCAGCTGAATTTGCTGTTCTTGTTCAGGGCCTTTCATGAGATTGTGGTCATTTGGAACCACAGCCATCTGAAGACTGTTCAGGGCTGGCGGCTTAGACTCCAAGGTGGGTTGTGGTTACTCCAGCAAGTTACACTGGACTGCTAAGACACAATGCAGGAGGAAGATACTTCTGGCTAAGACTTTGCATAAAATCAGGAAGCAGACAGAATGATAATGTGCAGCATATGGCTAGGGTTGGGCAGAACAAGGTCAGAAATCTTCAAAGTTTGGCTCCAAGAAGAGTGGGATCCAGGCATAATTTCAAGAATTGACTTGGCCTAGACACAAACTTTGATAGCAGAAAACAGTTTAACCAGTTGGTTTTGTGAACTGGGCCTATGAGAAGTATGTGTAAAGGAGACTCACAGGGAAGGGCGGGCAGGCTATCTTGGCCACAACTTATCGGATAACCAAAGCAGATGTAGACCAGTTGTCATAACCCAAGTCCTATGGACATGATGCTTGCTTATATTTATAGTCATGTACCAGAATTCCTGATCCTTGTCCTCAACCACAAAAACAGCCCTAAGTTTTCCCATTTTGTATAGAACAAGGATTGATGTTAGATAATCAGGACCCTGCCTCCTTAAGGTGTCAGATGGCCACCCCAACTAGTCAAGAGTGCCTGCTTCCAGGTATCTGAGCTAGAGGTTTTGTTTCTCGAGAACTCTTTGCAGTCCATATCCATGGTTGCTGTCACTGGCCCTGGCAGACTGAGAAGGGCTATGGGATGTCTAGGCCCCTCATCTGATGACAGAGCTCCCAGGTTGCTCCCACCTCAGAGTATTCCCCCTTCGACACTGTTGAGATGACTAAGAGCATTCGGAGTGTATCATTGCCAAGGCTGATTGAGCAGGATCTGACACAGGGCATGGGTGATGAGTGGCCTTAGGGGAGGTAAACATTTCCAGGTTGTCGCCAGGCCTTGGGACTGTGCAGGGTCACAAGGTGAAATTATTGTTCTGCATGACCTCAAAGATCATCTGCCGAAGACTAAAAAAGAATGTGGATACAAATGGATTGGTCTCACTTGGGATAGTCTGTGTCAGGACCCATGCTTCTCTTTTGGGTGGCTCAGGAACTCCTGGATGTTGTCCCATTACAAAAGGTGGCATAGTCATTCCAACTGAATTTTTTCTCTTTGGGGCTAATGTGATCTTAAATTCAGAGTGGTGATACACCACATACATACCTGCGTCCTGGCCTCCATTAATAGTCCAGGCCTATAGTGCATGTGAGGTTGGTGGAGTCAGGCCCAAGGTCCATCTCCACGTCTGAGAACATTTGTAGTAGCCCAGGAAACTGCTCAGGAGCATCCTAGTAGCCTTGGGGTTCTATATGCTATTTCTGCTATTGGTGCTTATCTTTTACACGGTCATTTCAGGGGTTATCTGGAGAGTAGCTAGACTGTTGGCAAAGCTAGGCTCATCCTTGGGAGGCTTATCCATAAGTCCAACTGAAAAGAGGTTAGTCCTTTGAAGTTGAGCTGAACCAACTGCTCAGTGGAGCTGTACATTCCAGAATGGGTTGTCCCCAGAGATTGATTGGCCTGTTCATTAGGGGGACTGTGGCCTAAGAGATAAAACAGACTGTAGTTTTTTAACTTCATTTTGTTTAAGTTGCATATTTTGGTCAACTTAAGCCTCTGAAGGCAAACACCAGTGGTAGTTTGATTCCATTATGAATCAGATCGAGGATGACAGCACAGTTTGGGGATATGTTTTATACCATGATATGCTTCTGAAGAATGGCTGCCGCCTTACCCGAGGCGTTGTCTGCATGAACTGGCACTGGGCGGCTCCCTAGTGGTTTGGCGTGCTGGTCCCGTGTTGGCTGTGTGAGGCAGTACAGACAGGACCGAAGCCACGTGGGCCTTGCCGCAGTGGCCGTGTTCCCTGCCCTCTACTGCGCAGTGGGGGCACCAGCCCAGAGCGAATGTTGTTATCAGTAGTATATTGAGCTTAATATTATGATCCCATGCCACCAAAGCAGGATTGAAAATTTTGTGACCATTTAGGAATGGCTTAAAGGTATGCTATTATCTCACATGCTGAATAAGTGAGAATTAGTTGAGCTGCATATGACAGAAAACTTAAAGGTAGATCGAAGTATTAGAAGTACTAGAAGTTTCTCTATTGCTTAAACAAAATTTTGTTTTTGTTTGTTTTTGCTTAAAATTGCAAGGTAAGTTTTCAAGAGCTAGTATGGTGACCTTATGAATATCAGGCTCTGCCGTTACCCATGTGACTTCCAAATCCTGGTGTGATGATCAGTTGAGCACTTCAGGCATCGGGAAGGGGGAATGGGCAATCAAGGGCTTAGCTTTTCTCTTGAAGGATACTTTCTACAAGTTGTAACAACCATCATTTCACCTACATTCTATTGGCCAATAACGTCCTGCAAGGGAGGCTGGCAATTCAGTCTTCATTATGCATGGCCATGAGACCAGTGAAAAATTGGTGCAAGAAAGAAGTACATGTATTGAGAACTACCAGTAGTTCCTGTCTCATATGCTTTGGGGGATGCAGGGGAAAAAAATCTAAGGAGAGGAACAGTTGATATTCTTTGATAGACAAAGAACACAGTAACTGTTGAATCTCTAAAGACATGTAAGTTGTTATTTTTCACATTTCAAAATAGTAGGAATCTTTGAACTGCTCAGTTTTACTTAATTTGCTGCAGACTGTCCCTGGGAGAGTTAAGAACACTTGGTTTTTCTCTGTGACTTTCCAAATTTATGATTTTTCTTGAGCACCAGACTGCTCAGTAAGATGTTGCAAACAATCAACTCTCAAATAAGGAAGATTTTTAGGAATGTCATACGTGGGACTCATGGGCTTTCTTGGAGAAGCAGTAAACAAGGGACTGTCTATATTTCTTTGTTCCTTAGAATTCAAATGTAATGAGCTGATGAGAATTTCTAAAAAAGTTATTTAATGGTAAATCCTCACATATTCTAGGCTTTACTTGTGTAAATATGCCTTAAGAGTAGTAGAATTGCTAGGTCATAGGAGATGTACATGTAAATTCTGATAGTACCAGATTGCCTTCTAAAATGGTTTTGCCATTTTACATGTTGAGCAGATTTTTATAGTCGCTCACTAATAGAAAAAGAAGGTGAAGATACAACAAGCTTCTGTGTTCTTGAACATTTTTTAAAAATGGAATTTCCACTAGAGGGAGATGTTTAACCACCAGATAATTAAAAAGTAACCTAAATAATAAAACTATCTTCCTTAATACTGTTATAATAAAATCATAGTAATACAGTGTGAGAACCGTAAGTGACCATATAGACTATTAAGCTCAACCCCCTTATTTTAAAGGGAAATAACATCAGGAGAGTTTGAATGATTGTCCATGTTGGCACAGCTGTTACTCTCAGAGGTGGTTAGAATATTCAGTTCTGCTCTCCAGCTTTACTGTCTGGTGTTGTAAGAACATCAGAATTAACATGTGTCAGTATTCATACTCCATGCAGTATAAATAAATCAGATCAGTGTCGCTTTGTAGGGAAAATGGCTAAGAATGTTTTCATAACTACTCTTCCTGAAACCCAGTAAAACAAAGTGATTCCAGAGTAAGGAAATTTTTAATTAATATCTGGTCTTGGCACTTACTCAACTACTGGGATCTGTTAAAAATAGGGGTGCCTGTGTGGCTCAGTCAGTTGAGCATCCAACTCTTCATTTTGGCTCAGGTCATGATCTCAGAGTTATGGGATCAGGCCCCATGTCAGTTTCCTTGTCTGTTTGTCCCTCTCCCTCTGCCATTCCCCCCAGGTATGCTCTCACGCTCTCCCTCTCTAAAATAAGTAAATCTTAAAAAGAAAAAAAAAATGGGGCACCTGGGTGGCTCAATCTAAGCATCTGCCTTCGGCTCAGGTCATAATCCCAGGGTCCCAGGATTAAGCCCCACATCGGGCTCCCTGCTCAGCGGGGAGACTGCTTCTCCCTGACCTCTCTCTCTCTCTTGCTCACTCTCTCAAATAAAGTCTTTTAAAAACAAATAAATAAAATAAAAATAAAATAGGGTCCTTGAATATCACAACGACTTGAGAGACAATTAAGAGCTAGGGCAGAACAGAGGAATTATATTCCAAACTAAAGAAGAAGATAAAACCTTAGAAAAAACCTTGATGAAATGGAGATAATAATTTACGTGAAAGGAGATCAAAGTCATGGTCATAACGATGCTCACTGGACTTGGGAGAAGAATGGATAAACACAGTGAGAACTTCAAAAAATAAATAGGGGGTAAAAGAGCATTTGAAACAGAAGTGACAATTGAGTACAAAAACTGCACTGAAAAATACAGTAGGGGGTTCCCATAGCAGACCAAAATACATGAAAGGATCAGTGAACTTGAATACAGGGCAGAGGAACAGACCCAATCAGAGAAGCAAAAAGAAATAAGAATGAAGAAAGGAAAGATAACTTAAGGGACTTATGGGACAGGATCAAGTCAACTGACCCTTGGCATTATAGGAATCTCAAAAGAAAGAAAGAGAAAGGGACAGAAAATTTATGTGAAGAATCCAGGAATCCCAGAGAGTTCCAAAAGAGACCAAGACACATTATAATTAAAGGGTCAAAAGTTAAAAAACAAGGAAGGAATCTTAAAAGCAACAAGAGAAAAGCAATTTGTTAAATACAAGGGAACCCCCCATTAGACTTTTAGCAGATTTTGCAACTGAAATGTTTCAGGCCAGAAAGGAGTAGCACAAAGTGCTGAAAGAACAATTTCCAACCACGAATACTCTCTCTGACAAAGTTATTCAGAATTTAAGGAGAGATAAAAGTTTTCCTGACAAGCAAAACCTAGAGTTGACCAACACTAAACTGACCTCAATAAGAAATGTTAAAGGGACTTCATTAAGCTGAAAAGAAAGGACCCTTATTACTGCATGGAAATATGAAAGTATAAATCTGGTGAAGGTAAATATATAGTAAAAGTAGTAGATTAATCACTTATGAAGCTAGTGTGAAAGTTAAAAAACCAAAAGTAGTAAAAATATGTAATTAGTTGAAGGATACTCATGATAAAAAGATGTAAAATTACATGGAAGGAGAGTAAAAATGCAGAGCTTTATTATGTGTTCAAACTTAAGTTGCTACCAGCTTGATAGACTGTTATAAATGCAAGTTACGTGTAAGTAATCACAAACTAGAAACCTGTAGTAGATACACAAAGGATAATGGGAAAGGGATCTAAGTATACCACAAAAGAAAGTCAGAAGAGAGTAAGAGAAGGAGAAAGGAACATAGAAACTACAGAGCAGCCAGAAAATAACAAAATGACAATAAGTACGTATCTATTAACAATTACTTTAAATGTAAAGTGACTAAATTCTCTAATCAAAAGATGTAGAGTGGCTGAATGGATTAAAAAACAAGACCCAGGGCGCCTGGGTGGCTCTGTCATTAAGCGTCTGCCTTCGGCTCAGGTCATGATCCCAGGGTGTTGGGATCGAGCCCCACGTCGGGCTCCCTGCTCCCTCTGCCTGCCGCTCCCTCTGCTTGTGCTCTCTCTCTCTCTCTTTCTCTCTCAAATAAAATCTTCTAAAAAAATATTTGCACCCAAAACAGGAGCACCTAAAAAATAGCAAATGTTAACAGAGCTAACGTGAGAAATGGACAGCAGTACAGTAACAGTAGGGCCCTAATACCCCACTTACATCAATGGATAGATCATCCAGACAGAAAATCAGTGAGGAAATGTGGGCTTTAAATGACAGGTTAGACCAGATGGACTTAACATATACATACAGAACATTCCATTCACAAACAACAGAATACATTCTCAAATGCACACGAAACATTCTCTAGGATAGATTGTATGTTCTGTCATAAAACAAGTCTTGACAGTTTAAGAAGATTAATAGCAAGCATCTTTTCTGACCACAATTGCAAGAACAAAACTGGATACTTCAAAGATGTGTGGAGATTAAACAACATGTTACTTAGAAAATGAACAGGTTAACGAAGAAATTAAATGAGAAATAATAAAATATCTTGAGACAAGGGGAAATAAAAATACAATTTAATTAAAGTTATGGAATACAGCAAGAGCAACTTAAGAGGGAAGTTCATAGCTATAAATTTGTACTTAAAGAAACAAGAAAAATTTCAAACAACCTAACACCTCAATGAATTAGAAAATAAGAACAAATGGAGCCCAAAGTTGGAATGAAATAACAAAGCTCAGAGCAGAAATAATTGAAATAGAGTCTAAAAAGGCAGTAGAAAAGACAAATGAAACCAAGAGCAGGTTCTTTGAAAGATAAACAAAAATAGGCAAACCTTTAGCTAGACTCACTAAGAAAAAAGAGAGGGAACTCAAAATCAGAAGTGAAAGAAGAGTGTACAGCTGATATCACAAAAATAGAAAGGATAATAAGAGAATAATACAATTATATTTATGCCAACAAATTGGACAACTTAGTAGAAATGGATCAAATCCTATAAACCTACAACCTTCCAAGACTGAACCAAGAAGAAATAATCTAAAGAGACTGATTGCTAGTAAGAAGATTAAATCCGTAATTGAAAACCTTCCAACAAACAAAAGTCCAGGACCAGACAGCTTTACTGGTGAATTTTACCAAACATTCAAAGAAGAATTAATATCAATCTTTCTGTAATACTTAACAAAAAAATAGAAGAGGGAAGGCTCATAAATTCATTTTAGGAGGCCTTCATTACCCTGATATCAAAACCAGACAAGGACCACAAGAAAAGAAAATTACATGCCAATATCCTCAATGAACATAGATGCAGAAACCCTCAACAAAATATTAGCAAACTGAATTCAACAATACATTGAGGATCATACATCTTGAATAAGTGGGATTAATTCTAGAGGTGCAAAGATGGTTTAACAATTGCAACAATCACTGCAATCTACCAGATTAACAAAATGAAGGATAAAAATCATGTGATCATCTCAATAGATGCAGAAAAGGCATCTGACAAAATTGAACATCTCTTTTTATATAAACTCCCAAGAAAGTAGATATAGAGGGAGCATGTATGAGAAACCCACATCATACTCAGCGGTGAAGAGATGAAAGCTTTTCCTTTTAAGATCAGGAACAGGACAGGGATGCTTACCCTTGCCACTTTTATTCAATATAGTATTGGAAGTCCTAGCCAGAGCAATTAGGGAAGAAACCGAAATAAAAGTAACTCACATTGGAAAGGAAGAAGTAAAACTGTCACTATTTGGAGATGACATTGTATTCTATATAGAAATCCCTAAAGAATCCACCAAGAAATTATTAGAACTAATAAGTGAGTTCAGTAAAGTTGCAAGATACAATATCAATATATAAAAATCTGTTATGTTTCTATACACTAATAATGAACTATAAGGAAGAGAAATTACAAAAACAATTGCATCAAAAAGAATGAAATACCTAGAGATACACATAACCAAGGAGGTCAAAGACCTGTACACTGAAAACTATGAGACACTGATGAGAGAAATTGAAGAAGGCACAAATAAATAGAAAGATATTCTGTACTCATGGATTGGAAGAATTAATATTTTTTAAATGTCCAAGGTATTGAAAGGAGTCTACAGATTCAGGTCTAATCCCAATCAAAAATCTAATGGCAGTTTTCACAGAAATAGAAAATGTAATTCTAAAATGGGTATGGAACCACAGAAGACTCCTAATAGCCAATGGAATCTTGGAAAAGAACAAATCTGGAGGCATCATGCTTCCTGACTTCAAGTTGTGTTACAAAGCTATAGTAATCAGAAAAGTATGGTATTGGCATAAAAAGATTAATGGAATAGAATTGAGAACCCAGAAATAAACCCACACATATGTGGTAAATTAATTTATGACAGTCAAAAATATACAATGGGGAAAGGACTGTTCACTAAATGGTGTTCAGAAACCTGGCTAGCCACATGCAAAAGAATGAAATTGGAACACTGCCTTACAACATACACAAATATTAACCCAAAATGGATTAAAGGCTTGAATGTAAGACCAGAAACCATAAATATCCTAGGAGAAAGCATAGATGGTAAGCTCCGTGGCATATCCTGGTGCTGATTTTTTTTTTGTTTGATACCAAAAGCAAAACAACAAAAGCAAAAATCAACAAGTAGGACATCAAACTAAAAAATTTCTCTACAGCAAAATAAATCAACAGAATGAAAATTCAACCTATGAAATGGGAGAAAATATTTCCAAGTCATGTATCTGATGGGGTTGATATCCAAAGTATATAAAGAATTCCTATAACTCAATTGCAGAATAACCAATTTGATTTAAAAATGGGTAGAGGATCTGAATAGACATTTTTTCAAAGAAGACATGTAGATGGCCAAAGAGGTACGTGAAAACACGAAAAAATCAGGGAGTGGAAATAAATACCACAATGAAATAATCACCTCACACCTGTTAGGATGGTGATTATCAAAAAGACAAGAAATAACAAGTATTGGCCAGGATGGAAAGGGAATTCTTTTGTACTGTTGGTGGAAATATAAATTCATGCAGTCAGTATAGAAAAGAGTATGGAGGTTCCTTCAGAAATTAAAAATAGGGCGCCTGGGTGGCTCAGATGGTTAAGCATCTGCCTTCAGCTCAGGTCATGATCCCAGGGTCCTGGGATCGAGTCCCGCATCCGGCTCCCTGCTCCTTGGGAGCCTGCTTCTCCCTCTGCCCCCCCCCTCTCTGTCTCTCATGAATAAATAAATAAAATCTTTAAAAAAAAAATTTAAAATAGAACTACCACGTGATCCAGCAGTTCCACTTCTGGGTATTCATCTGAAGGAAACAAAAACACTAAAAAAGATATCTGTGCCCTCATGTTCATTACATCATTATTTACAATAGCCAACATATGGAATCAACCCAAGTATCCATACATAGATGAATGGATAAGAAAATGTTGTGATGTATGTATTGGAATATTATTCATCTAATAAAAAAGATTGAGGAGTGCCTGGGTGGCTCAGGCGGTTAAACGTCTGCCTTCTGCTCAGGTCATGATCCCAGGGGATCAAGCCCCAAGGCAGGCTCCCCACCGGGGATCCTGCTTTTCCCTCTCCTCTGCCCCTCTCCCCAGCTTGTGCGGGCTTGCTCTCTCTCTCTCAAATAAAGAAATACATCTTTAAAAGAATAAAATCTTGCCATTTGTGATAACATAAATGGACTTTAAGATTATTTTGCTAAGTGAAATAAGTTAGAAAAAGACAAATACTATATGATCTCACTTATGTAGAATCTAAAAAAGCCAAAAATATAAAAAATGACAAAGCTCAAAGATAAAGAGATCACATTCATGGTTGCCAGAGGCAGGGTGCTGGAGATGTGTGCAAAATTGGTGAAGGGAGTGAGAAGGTAGAAAATTTTAGTTTTAAATTAGTCATGGGGATTTAATGTACAGCATGGCAACTATAGTTAATACTTAAACTATTTCAAAGTTGCTAGGTGGTTAAATCTTAAAGGTTTTCATTTAACAAAAAATTTGTGGGGTGCCTTGCTTCTCACTCAGTGGAGCATGAGACTCTTGATCTTGGGGTTTTAAGTTCAAGCCCCATGTTGGGTGTTGAGATTACTTAAAATCTTTAAAAAAATTTGTAAGTATGTATTGTGATGAATGTTAACTAGATTTATTGTGAACATTTTGCAATATATACAAATATTGAGTCATTATGTTTTATACCTAAAAATAATATGTCCTATATCAATTATACATCAGTAAAAAATAATATAATTCCATATCATAGGCTCCAAAGAAAATGTACCTGATATGATGACATTCAAACCCAAATGAAAGAAAACATTGAAGTGTGATGCTGTGTACTTTATTAACAGTATATAAATTTTGCAAAGTTAATAGGACCTTTTCCTGAATGTACCCAAAATTCTTTTTTTTTTTTTTTTTTTTAAAGGTTTTATTCATTTATTGAGAGAAAGAGAGGAGCATCAGGGAGGGGCAGAGGGAGAGGGCGAAGCAGACTCCTCACTGAGCGGGAAGCCCAACAACATGGGGCTTGATCCCCGGACGCTGGGATCATGACCTGAGCCGAAGGCAGACGCTCAACCTGCTGAGCCACCCAGGCACCCCTGTACCCACAATTCTTAAATTTTAGAGAAGAATGAGAACTATAGACTTAAGTTAAATGGACCTTGATAGAAAGTAATGTGTTGCTGAGACTGAGGCAGGGGCTTTGAAGTCAGGCTCTTTGTAAGATCCCTCCCCTCATCTACCAACTGTGAAGGATAGACCTGGTTAGCCCTATAACAAGCTGTTGAGAGATGGGAAACTGTGTTGAAGTCAGCTTTCCATGGCTGAACAGAATCTACAAACTGCCAAAAACAAAAGAGGGGCCTATAAATCATAGGCTTTATGGTGATAGGATTAGTTGCCTTTCCTGGTGGGCAAAAGGTCAAAATCGAACACACCCACACATCCTCAAACAAAAGACAAGATGTGCCTCTGAGATTTTTTTTTTTGGTAACAGGTCAATTGAGATATAATTCACCTATCAAATAATTCATCCATTTAAGGTATATATTCAGTAAATTAAGTATATTCAAAATTGTACAACCATCAACACATCAATTTTAGAACATTTTTATCACCACCAAAGGAAGCCCCTTTTTTTAAGATATTATTTGAGAGAGAGAGCGCGTGTGCATGCACACATGAGCCGGGGTGGGGGGGGGGGCAGAGGGAGAGGGAGAAGCAGACTCCCCACTGAGCAGGGACCTGACACAGGGCTCCATTCCAGGACCCTGAGATCATGACCTGAGCCAAAGGCGGATGCTTAACAGACGGAGCCACCCAGGTGCCCGGGAAACCCTTTATTTTCTATTACCCCTCAGTCCCTCTCCTTCTGCCCATACCTATGCAACAGCTAATCTATTTTTTTTCTCTATGGGTTTGTGTATTTTGTTCAGTTTGTTTAAATGGAATCTTCTAATATGTAATCTTTTTGACTGGCTTCTTTCACTTAAGGTCATGTTTTCAGGTTCGTTCGTGTAGTAGGTATCATTACTTCATTCTTTTCCTTTTTTGATTAACATTTCATTGTGTAGATATATCACATTTTGTTATTCATTTATTAGTTGATGGGCATTTGGGCTGTTTTCACCTTTTGGCTATTATTAGTGTTGATATAAACATTCATGTGTAAGTTTATAAGTAGGCATATGTTTTCATTTTTCTTGGGTGTGTATCTAAGAATAGAATTACTGGGTCAAATGGAATGACCAGCTGATGACTAATGATCTTAGGCATTATTTCAGATGCTTTCTGCCCCTTTGTACATCTTTGAAAAGATGTCTATTGAGATCTTTTGCCCAGTTTTTAAGTGCCTTTGGAATTTATATTTTTTATTAGATATGGTGGTAGATGCCCACAAACAGCCAGCCTACTTAAACTGTAGCTGCTCCTAACAATTCCCACTGTATCATCAGGCAGCTGAAAAGTAAACAAAGATTATAAACCCTCAATATCCATTTCTCTAGCCGCTCAAAATACAGAGACAAGTCAGACAGTGCCCAGACAAATGAGAAATGTCAGGAAGTATTCACTCACTTTGTTCTTAGGAAATATTGAAAATTGCTAGATCTACTCCTGTGCTCCAGACGAGAGCACAAATGTGGTCCCAGTTGTTTTCATCTTCAGTTAGGATTTATGCAAACATACTGTCATGAAACGAATTAATAAGAAAGTGGAGATAAGTTCACTTTGAAAGAATTAATCTGGGAAATACAGGAGCACACTCTATAAAACCTGCTCTGGCTATCAGATGAAAACTTTTAAAGAAAATTGAGTGGGAGGAAGGAGAGCTGAGAGAAAGAAACTGATTATTGTGCTGATAATACATTGGAAGTAACCAGGAGGTGAATATGGAGGACAGTCTTGAGAAAAATCACCTGCAAGAGCAAGTGAAAAGAATAATCTAGAAGACCATGAAGAGTCAATATATGATTTCTGCAAAAACAAGAACAGAAACAAGTGAAAAAGAAATGATAGGCAACTATGAGGAAAATTTACTAGACTAAAGGGGAAAACCTGAATTTACAGATCAAAATATTTAAGTTTATTTCACAATCCCCATTATTGAATATGGAGTTGTTTCTGGGTTTTGTAATAGGCAGCCAGTCTTTGTCCTCATATTTTGCTATTTTAGGATCAACTCTTGAAGTCAAGCTGCTGGTACAGGGAATATGCATATTTTAAAGTATGCATTGTCAAAGTGATTTTATAGGTAAAAATGTTATCTCATTGGTTTAATTTATATTTGTCTTTTTCCTAGTGAGATTGAGTATTTTTTTCCATGTAAATTTTTACATTTGAGTTTTTAATTCATGTCTTTTACTTTTTTCAGTTTTCATTTCCCCTTGTCATGTTCATGGTACAAAATCTTTGTCAGTTTATTTTTTCTCTTTTAGCTAAAAAGTCATTTTTTTATATAAATGAGTTTTTATGTGATTATATTTGCTTATTTTTTCTATTGTTTGCTTAGAAAGTTCTTTACTCAGTAATCAGTTAAATGCCAGAAATAAAAAACATGACATTAGAGGTGAAGAATTCCTTCAAAGGGCTCACTGTCAGGCTGGACTTCAGCTAAGGAAAGAATCTATGAACTCAAAGATAGGGTAATAGAAATTATCCAAACTGAAATGCAAAAAAAAAAAGGGGGGGGGTTAAAAGAAAGAGAACAAAGCATCCAAACCCTGAGACAATATACCAAACGCCCTAATATATGTGCAGTTAGCACTGCAGAAGAATAGAAAACAGGGCAGAAGTATTTGCCCTGTTTCCTGCTAATATTTTATGATCTTAGTATTTACATTTAAGTAAGTAATTCATTTGGAGTTCATTTTGGTTTTTGGTATGGAGTGAAGATCTGATTTTATTCTTTTAACAAATAACCAATATTTTCAGTGCCTTTTCTAGATTACCTTTTCCTATTGCTTGGTGGTATTTCATCTTGCATATTTTAATACAATTTTGTCTTTATATTTTATTTAAATGTTTACTGTGATCTGATAAACTTTTTTTTATTTTAGAATAAGGAGAGTTTATCTTCTGTTATTACTGACCTCAACATAATAATGGAGCCCACTGAATATTCAGAATTAAGTGAATTTGTGTCTAGGTAAGATTTTGTAAATTTTTATTTTGTTAGGGATTGTTTTCACTCTACATTTTTAAGTTTACCCTTTTTTTGGTAAGTAAATATCAAAATATCTCTGAAAGTGTAACATTATTATGGTTTATGTTCATATTCATATATATGTGGCTTATATATTAAGTCTATATTCTCTATATCATTTTTTCGTCCAATGAAAATGTATTACACATTAACTATGTGCTAGACATTAAAATGTGACAAAGAACAGATATAATCTTTGATACTCAAGGAGTTTCTAGCCTATTGGTGAAGTCGTAAGTTAAATAATGGTAGAAATAAATCTAAAATTGTGGCTGTGCTCAGTGCTGCAGAGAAGAGTTACATAATGCTATTAAAGCATACATCAAGAACCTGACTTTCATGGAGAACATGGAATCATTTCCTGAAAATTGAGCCAACATCTGAAAAATGTGTAGGTGTGAACTAACAAAAGAGGTCCTTGACAGAGTAGTTGTGCGTAGGCACTCTGCAAGGAGGGAACGTGCTGTCTGTGAGCAACTGACAGGAGGAGAGAGTGACTGGAGCAGGGCATAAGCTGGGGTGTGTGCTCTGACATGAGGCCCGCCAAGTATGTTGAGGTCCACGCTGTGTGGAGATCAGTCATAGTCCTGAGACCAATGTAAAGCTATTGAAGCAGAGCCTAAGGAAGGCAGAAGTGTGAGATCCTGGATGCTTCAGGGAGGAGACTAAAGTGGGACAATAGTAGATACAGCAAGGTCCGTGATTAGCCTATGAAAATAGTTCACGCAACAGAAATTTGTAGTTTGAACTATAATAATTAGCCGAGGTAGAGAGCTGGTTGGATTTGGATTTGGGGGATATTTAGGAAGCACAGTTGTTGGCTGAATGGGAGGTCAGGAGCCATTGACAGGGGATCACTCCTTGAGTATGTGATTGCATTTGTTGAGATAGGGAAAGTTGAAAGATAATCATGGCAAGTGAGCTTGTGACTTCAGGTTGGACATGGTGAGTGCCTGTGAAACCCTGAAGTAAAAATATGAAGTAGGCAGCTCAGAAGAGGTGTAGGTAGGAGGGGGAGCCCCCGATGTTTCTGCCAGTGGGTAAAAGTTAAGGCCTTGAGCTTGGGGAATGAAATTCCCTATGGAGAGAATAGAGAGAAATAGGGGACTAACAGTGGACCCTGTGGAATTATAACTGTGCTGTGGGGTGGAGATAGGGTGTTGCAGAGGAACGGGATGGGGGACAACTGTGTGAGAGGTGGCAGGAAAACCAGGAATGTGGTGTTGACCACTGACAGCTGGAGTGACAGCTTTTCTTCCACATCCGATCTCTTCTGGATTGCATAGGTCATGACAAGAAGTCTGCTGTAATTGTTAATTTTGTTTTTGGGCTGTCTTCAAACCTTTCTCTTAATGCTGTTTTTCCACAGTTTGTGTTATTTCTAGGGTGTGTTAGTGTGAAAATTCCCAAACACATCTTTTCAAATACTTCTGCCCTGTTTTCTATTCTTCTGCAGTGCTAACTGCACATATATTAGGGCGTTTGGTATATTGTCTCAGGGTTTGGATGCTTTGTTCTCTTTCTTTTAACCCCCCCTTTTTATTTTTGCATTTCAGTTTGGATAATTTCTATTACCCTATCTTTGAGTTCATAGATTCTTTCCTTAGCTGAAGTCCAGCCTGACAGTGAGCCCTTTGAAGGAATTCTTCACCTCTAATGTCATGTTTTTTATTTCTAGCATTTTCATTTGATTCTTAATCTCTCTCTCTCTCTACTGAAATTCCCTGTTTGTTTAAGCATTTGTACAACTTTTCCACGAGATCTTTTAACATACTAATCACAGCTACTTTTTTCTTTAGTGTTTCATTTTGGAGGTTTTCATATAAATGTGAAAATAATAGTATAATTAACCTGCAGCTGTACACCTTCAACAATTATCAATATCTTGCCAATCTTATTTCATCTCTTGTTACACATATTTTTAAAGTTTTAATTTTGAAATAATTATAGATTCTCAGTGAGTTGTAAAAAAACCAATATACAAGGAGATTCTACATACCCTTCATCTAGCCTCTGACAGTTGTAACATCTTGCATCAGTAAAATATACTCTTTCTTTTTTTTTAAACATTGTATTGACTTATTTATTTGAGAGAGAGAAAGAGCACATGTGAGCACAGAGGGAGAGGCAGATGCCCCGCTGAGCAGAGAGCGGGACGTGGGACTCAATCCCAGGACACTGAGATCATGACCTGAGCCAAAGGCAGATGCTTAACCATCTGAGCCACCCAGGCACCCCAGTAAAACTGACATTAGTAGAACCCACAGAGCTTTTTCAGATTTTACCAGTTTTACAAGCACTTGTGTGTGTGTTGTATGCAATTTTATTACCTCTGTAGCTTCGTGAAAACACCACTACATTCAAGATACAAGACTGTCATACATCTTTTTTTTTTTTTTAAGATTTTATTTATTCATTCAAGACACACAGAGAGAGAGCACGAGCAAGGGGAGAGGCAGAGGGAGAAGCAGACTCCCCGCCGAGCCAGGAGCTGGACATGGGGCTCGATCCCAGGACCCTGGGATCACGACCTGAGCCGAAGGCAGATGCTTAACCATCTGAGCCACCCAGGCGCCCCCTCATATAGTACAAAGTCATATATCTTTGTACTAGCTCCTTTTTCCCCTCATTTTTAAAATTGTGGTAAAATATATATAACGTAAAACTCACCTTAACCATTTTTAAGCATACAGTTCAGTACTATTAAATACATTCAGAATGTATTTAACTGTGTACACCAAGATCTATCTTCATAACCCTTTCATCTTGTAAAACTGAAACTCTATATGCATCAGTCACTTCCCATCTTCCCCTCCACTCAGCCCCTGGCACCCTCCATTCTTATTTCTGTCTCTGTGACTTTTATTTTTATTTATTTTTTTTAAAAGGTTTTATTTATTTATTAAAGAAGAGTACATGAGCAAGAGAGAGCATGAGCAGGGCAGAGGGAGAGGGAGAAGCAGACTCCCCGCTGAGCAGGGAGCCCAACGTGGGGCTTGATCCCAGGACCCTGAGATCATGACCTGAGCCAAAGGCAGATGCTTAACCGACTGAGCCACCCAGGCGCCCCTCTCTGTGACTTTTAATCATGGTTATTTTAATGTTCCTGTCTGATAGTGCCAACATCTGAGTCATCTTTGAACCCAATTCTGCTGATTCTGGGGTCTTTTTTCCTGAATTTTTGTGTGTCATCTTTTTTTTTTTTTTTAAACAAATGATGGATATTATCTGTGGAAAATCGGTAGAGACTCAAGCAAATAGTGTTTATGCTGAGAAGTGGGCATATTTCTTTTAGCATGCTATTAGGGTGGGATTGATTCAAGGTCGTCAGCAGTTGAGCTGTGTTTCAGATTTTTATTGTTTTCCTTATATTCAGGCTTCACATCACCACAGGTTTCAAATTCTTCCAGCTGTGGATTCAAATTCAAGTTTAGCTCTTCCTTATGCTTAGAATGGGGTTTTGGGACCTGGAGGGTTCTCCTCAGTGTCCCCAGTCCACCCAGCTCTCTGCCTTTCTGAGGGGACCCTTTCTCCATGTGCTTGACACTCCCCAGTAGCAGTTGCACATGTTTGTTACTTGGTGCCCTGCTTGTGGGAATAACGGAAGTTCTGTATTTTCATGGTCCATCCTCAGTATTGGGCAGTCCTATGTACCTGCACTTCAGGGCTTGGGCTCCCCAGTACAGCCAAAGCCAGCTTGGATCTGGGGTTGGTCTTGGGCAGGAGAGCATTCGTTGTTCTTCCCTTCAGGGGTAGCAGGTGAATGCTTGGTAGTAGAGTAGGATCCTGGGCCCGGTGGGTTTCCTGCCTCTCTCCTGGAACAGGCGGTTTTTGCCACTGCCCCTCTTCCTGAAGCAGTGGATCTTTGTCTTGGTAACAGGAGTGTTTCTGTCCCTCCACCAAAGTCAACTTCTGCTCTTCCCGTGGAAGCAAGGGATTTTTTTTCTTCCATTGCTTGTTGCCTCTTTTTCCAGCGGCTCGGGGGTTTTGGTTCCCATCAGAGACGAGTTCTGGCTTCATTCTGTTCCCCAGCGGTGGCTGATCACCTCCTCATGCCTGTGCCACTGAAGGACCCTGGTTTTTCTGGTGGTGTCCCTTTGTGTCTGGGGTTCCTGTCTGTTCCAAAAGCACACTCTATCCACATTTGTCCCTGACAATATGTTGAAATTTTAGCTGGTTTCTTGTTACCTACTTATATGGGGGCTGCTTTCCTCCCCTAAGTCTACCCAAGAGTGAACAGTTTGTGTTACGCCTTTCCTTTGAGGGAGGAAAATCTTATTTACTTGGTTGCCTTGTGACTTTGGGTCTCTAATGGACTCAAGAAAGGTTATGATTTTATAGATTATTCAAATTTGCTTGATGTTAGGTGCAGATGGTCTTCTCTGCGGCTTTTTACATCCTAAGTAGAAGCAGAGCTCTTTCCTGACTTTTTTTTTTCCCCCCTAATTCTCATTCCAGAATTTGGGACACACTGTCTATTCATCTTCTGCATCTGTTTTACCCTTTTTCTCTTCTTTTAAAGATTTTTTTTTATTCATTTATTTGAGAGAGAGAGCGAGAGAACTAGCAGGGGGGAGGAGCAGAGGCAGAGAGAGAAGCAGACTCCCTGCTGAGCGTGGAGCCTGACATGGGGCTCCATCCCAGGACGCTGGGATCACGACCTGAGTTGAAGGCAGATGCTTAACCAACTGAGCCACCCAGGCCCCCCTGTTTTACCGTTTCTTTATACTTTCTGTTTCTTTGTATCTTTGTTCTTATTCATGATTATTCTTCAGATCTGTATTTTAGTTCAGTAATTATTTCTTTATGTTCTGACTAATCTGCTTATAAACCCCCATCCATTGAATTTTCAATTTCCTTGACAGTACTTGTCATTTGTAAAAGTTTTTTTTTTTTTTTTAATATTTTATTTATTTGACAGAGAGAGACACAGCGAGAGAGGGAACACAAGCAGGGGGAGTGGGAGAGGGAGAAGCAGGCTTCCCGCCGAGCAGGGAGCCCGATGTGGGGCTCGATCCCAGGACCCTGGGATCATGACCTGAGCCGAAGGCAGACACTTAACGACTGAGCCACCCAGGCGCCCCCATTTGTAAAAGTTTTATGTGTCTTTTAAAATTTTCCTGTCTTTAAAAAAATGTTTTTTTCCTGTCTTTTTAAAAATTAAGACTCTTGGGGCGCCTGGGTGGCTCAGTCGTTAAGCGTCTGCCTTCGGCTCAGGTCA
>NC_138382.1:295985-317823 GCF_054177405.1 Leptonychotes weddellii
CATGACCTGAGCCGAAGGCAGACACTTAACGACTGAGCCACCCAGGCGCCCCCATTTGTAAAAGTTTTATGTGTCTTTTAAAATTTTCCTGTCTTTAAAAAAATGTTTTTTTCCTGTCTTTTTAAAAATTAAGACTCTTGGGGCGCCTGGGTGGCTCAGTCGTTAAGCGTCTGCCTTCGGCTCAGGTCATGATCCCAGGGTCCTGGGATCGAGCCCCGTGTCGGGCTCCCTGCTCTGCGGGAAGCCTGCTTCTCCCTCTCCCACTCCCCCTGCTTGTGTTCCCTCTCTCACTGTGTCTCTCTCTGTCAAATAAATAAATAAAAATCTTTAAAAAAAAAAAAAAGACTCTTATTTTTTTAACAGTTGGGTTTTCATGTAATTATTCTAGATTATCTCCTAAGAAATATATTCCAGTAAAGGACAATTATTTATTCAAATTGTGTCTCCTCTGCTATTCAGCCATCTATTGATGGGTTTCATGGGATTTCATTTCACTGTCAGGACTGGTCATTTCTCAGAGTTCTATAAGTTCTGTAGTTGTTTTCATGGTCAGTGGCAGAGTGAGGTAATTGTGACAGAGACCATGTCGCCTGCAAGCCTGAGATTATCTACTGTGTCACCTGCTAGGGAATGTTTATGGACTTCTGTTGGATGAATACCTGGGAGTTGGATTGTTGGGTTATATGTAAGTGTATGTTTTAGTTTATAAGAAATGGCCGGGATGTTTTTCCAAAGGGTTGTGCCACTTTGCATTCTCGCCAGCAGTATATGAGAGTTCTGGCTGCGCTGCATGCCTGAGTTAAGCATTCAGGGAGTGCAGTATATCTCATTCTCCTAATGGTGGGTCACGTGAGCATCTTTACATGTGCTTGGTTGCCGTCTGTTTATCCTCCTCAGTGAAGTACATACTCAAGTCTTCACTCAGGGCTTCATTGGGTCGTTTGTTTTCTTACTGTTGTTTTGAGAGTTCTTTATATATTTCCATACAAGCCCTTTGTCATATATGCGATTTTCAAATATTTTCTCCCATTTTGTAGCTTGTCTTTTCATTTTTTTTTTTTAAGATTTATTTACTTATTTTAGAGAGAGTGTGAGCAGGGGGAGGGATAGAGGAAGAGAGAGAATCCTGAAGCAGACTCCCCACTGAGTGGGGAGCCCGACATGGGGCTCAATCCCAGGACCCTGAGATCACGACCTGAGCTGAAATCCAGAGTTGGATACTTAACCCACTGAGCCACACAGGGGCCCCTGTCTTTTCATTTTCTTTTTCTTTTTTTTTTTTTGAAACATTTTATTTTTTGACAGAGAGAGAGACAGTGAGAAAGGGAACACAAGCAGGGGGAGTGGGAGAGGGATAAGCAGGCTTCCCGCCGAGCAGGGAGCCTGATGCAGGGCTCGATCCCAGCACCCTGGGATCATGACCTGAGCCGAAGGCAGACACCTAATGACTGAGCCACCCGGGCGCCCCTGTCTTTTCATTTTCTTAATAGTATCTTTCAAAGAGCTAATTTTTCTGATTTTAAGAAGACAGTTAATCTTTATTTCTTCTTTGATATGTTTTTGGTATGATGTCTGTCACTTTTGCCTAACCTCAGGTCATAAAAATTCTTACATTTTAAAAAAAATTTATACTTTTTCCTTTTACGTTTAGATCTGTGATTCATTTACATTTAATGGAATCATTGATATATTTTTGAGGTCTACCCAGTTAGTAGTTAATTCTGTTGTGTTGTTTTGTTCTTCTCTTTTCCTTTCATGCATTTTTCTGGACAATTTGAGTATTTTTAAATTTTTTTTATTAAGTAAACTCTACCCCCAGCATGGGACTCGAACTCATGACCCTGACATCAAGAGCTGCATACTCTATTGAATGAACCAGCAAGGCATCCTTATTTGAAAATTTTTTTTAAGATTTTATTTTTATTTTTTTTGAGGGAGAGAGAGAGCACACACATGAGCAGGGGCGGTGGGGGAGGGCAGAGAGAGAGAAGCAGGCTCCCTGCTGAGCAAGGAGCCCGACACAAGGCTTAGTCCCAGGACCCTGGGATCATGACCTGAGCTGAAGGCAGACACTTAATCCACTGAGCCACCCAGGGGCCCCTGATATTTTTTAATACTTTATTGTAATTGGAATTTTTTACATATTACATAAATACATATATTTCTTCTTTGCTCCTGGATCTCTGATTACATGAATATAAAACTTTTTGGCATTGTCTCACGTGTCTCTGAGGCTCTGTTCTTTTTTTTTCCCCCGCAATCTTTTCCTTCTGTGTTACTCAGATTGGATGGTTTCTGTGTGCTTACCACCACAGTGAGGATATTGAACAGCTCCATCAGCACAGAAATCCTGCATATTCTCCCTTTATAGTCACAACCCACTCCCCACCCCCTGCAAAACCTGCTGTGATCATCGTTAGGGTTTTGCCTCTTACAAAATGTCAAATAAATGAAATTACATAGACACTGGCTTCCTTACTTAGCATAAAGTAAATGAATTGAGATTCATCCATCTTTTCATTTCTGAGTAGTATTTCATATACTGATACTAACATGTTTATCCGTTCACCCATTGGAGGATATTTGGGTTATTTCCAGTTTTCGATGATTATGAATAGATCTGCAGTGGACCTTCAGTAGAGGTTTTTGTGTGATGTAAGTTTTTCCTTTAGGGTAAATAACCAGAAGTGGGATAGCTGGGTCATATGATTACAGTATGTTTAAATTTGTAATAAAGTAGCACAATGTTACCAAAGTGATCATACCAAGTTGCATTCCCACCAACAATATGTGAGAGTGACTGATAATATTTTAGTGAATAATTAACTTCTGATATTCATCTGATTTTAGATCTAATAAAACTTTAGAATTTTTATTCTACATTTCTCTTTATGTTTTGCTTTATCCTTAAGAAAAAGACATTTGGAATTATTTTACTTTTCTGACTATTCTAGTTCAAATTGAAATGTGTCACTGCCAACATTCTGTGAAAGAAATCCATAACATCTGTTTAACATTTAGTGAAGTTTGGACTATGCTTGGGAAAAAAAGATAAATTACAGTCACTCTTAGGACTGTAAGAGCCAACACATACACAATGTCTTTCTATAATGGAAAACTGTGTGTGCTGTAATAGTGTGTCCTTTGTGGGGATGCAAATGGGGGTGAAGGGATTGTGACTCACTCCACTTTTTAAATAAAGTCCTGTGTTTAATTAATGGAACAGGTCAGACTCTCTTCTTTTCTGCCCCCCTTTCTGAGTGTCTAGTGTCTGTAGTGTGTGTGTGTGTGTTTAAACTTGGGTTGTTGCGTTTTTAAGATTTTTTTCTTGGCTCCCTTCCTCATCACATGATTAAGAGCTTATTTTTGCTCCCTTATTTGATGGAGATTAAAATATGTCACTTTGGCCTGTGTGCTGTAATGAAGCAACTGCTGCTTTTTATAGGCCTATATTCTTTGGAAAGTAGTTTCTTCTCTCAGACGGTAAAAAGTATTAGTAATAGATACCAGAGTAAGTTGAACACTTAATCTCCAGTGTTCCCTGTCAAGTAGATGCTTATGTAGCTGTGTGTTAATGCACCTGTTCTTTTATTTTCTTCATTTTCTGTGCCTATGGTTTTTTTGTTTGCTTGCTTGCTTGTTCCTCAGTTCCCATTTCCTGATTTCTTTTGGATTATTTAAATATTTTTTACTATTCCATTTTAATTTTATCTTCTGACTTTTTGGCCATATCTGGGTTTTTGCCTGTTTTATTGGCTGCCGTGGGATTGTAGCTTATGTAACCTAACTTTCAACAGTCTAGTTAGATTTAGTATAATCTGGAAGTCTCGTAGCCATATACATCCCTTTCCCTGTTCGCTACATGTTGTGGTTTTCATAGGAATTATGTTCATGTGTATGCGTTGAAAACCCCATCACTAGTGTTAAGTTTTTTTACTTTTGATCATCATACATAATTTAAAGAACTTAAGACTACTAGTTTTGTCATATGTATCCAGATTTTTACCATTTCTGTTGCTACTCCTGATGGAACCTTTTTAGAACACATTGCATGTATCATGGCTCTGTTCTCCTAAATACTTGGTGTGCATTTCTGAGAATAGTGGTATTCCCTTATACATTCATATAGCAGTAATTGACTCCATAAATTGACATTGATATGATACTTTTATCTGATTTGCCATCCGTATTCCTACTTGTTAGTTGATCTAATGATGTCCTTTTTGCATTTTCTTTTCCCCTGTGTTACATGATCCAGTCTGGTGTCAAGTATTGCATTTGATTGTCATGACTTTATAGATTCCTTTAATTTGGAACAACTCCAGAGCCTTTCTTTGCCTTTTATTACTTTGCCATCTTTACAAAATACAGTCTTTCTATCTTTTCTACCCCTCAATAGAATGTTGCTTATTTTGTCTTTGACTTTTTGTCATGATCAGTTGCTGTTATGTATTCTCAAGCAAAATACTATACTGGTGATATTTTGTGCTTCTCAGTTCTCTGCCCTTGTAGGTGGCAGTAATTTTGATTCAGTCATGCTTGTTGCCTGACTTTCCACTGTATCGCCAGTGGTTTTGTTTTTTGGTTTTTGCCCTCTCTTGCAATAATAGGCAGTCTATGGGGAAATATTTTATGACCATGCAGATACTATTCCTCATTAAAATTTCTGCCTAGACTTAGCATCATCCCCTGGTGATTCTTGTGTGATCACTGTTTGTTGTGATGGTTGCAAAATGATATTTCAAGTCTAGCTCTTCCTGCACTTACCTCAGTAGATACTAGGCCTTGTGCTTAAGAAACAGATCTCCTTTCTCCCCTGTATATGTGTGTTTATGTGTGCTTATCTATTTATTATGGTATGGTTTCATTCATTCTTACTTTTTTAATATTTATAATTCCTTACTCTTTATTTATTTTGGTGCTTAAATTATTTTGACAAATGGGAACTTCTTCAAGCTGGCTCCTGAATCCATATGATATTCCCTCATCATAATGTTTGTTTATTTGAGAGAGAGAGAATGAGAGACAGAGAGCATGAGAGGGAGGAGGGTCAGAGGGAGAAGCAGACTCCCTGCCGAGCAGGGAGCCCGATGCGGGACTCGATCCCGGGACTCCAGGATTATGACCTGAGCCAAAGGCAGTCGCTTAACCAACTGAGCCACCCAGGCGCCCTTCTCATCATAATGTTTTTTAAAGATTTTATTTATTTGACAGAGAGAGAGAGCATGTGAGTGCACACACAAGCAGAGGGAGAGGGAGAAGCAGGTTCCCCACTGAGCAGGGAGCCCGATGACTCGGGGCTCAATCCCAGACCCTGGGATCATGACCTGAGCTGAAGGCAGACGCTTAACCCACTGAGCCACCCAGGTGCCCTCTCTCATCGTATTTTTGGCTTCCTTCTATTCTAGCAGAAAAAGATTTTCCAGGCTCAAAATATACCTCTCCTGCTCCAGTGTGTAAATTTAAACATAAATAAATACATGTGTATCAAAATGCATATTATATATGTTGTAACATATTAGTCTCTAAGAATATAATACTGAATAAGATACATAGTTTCTGGCTTCTTGAAGCTGACAATCTAGTGAATGAGCAGAATTAATACAGGGTGGTAAATGCTGGCATAAGGGCCCTGAGAATGGAAGGGCATATCTGCTAAGTAGCACAATTGCTGTATTGCTT
The DNA here is from genome assembly GCF_054177405.1 of Leptonychotes weddellii. Classification (NCBI taxonomy): domain Eukaryota; kingdom Metazoa; phylum Chordata; class Mammalia; order Carnivora; family Phocidae; genus Leptonychotes; species Leptonychotes weddellii. The sequence continues at coordinate 301,668 of NC_138382.1, forward strand.
GATATGTAGCAGTGAACAGAACACAACATCTCTGCCCACATGAACTTACTTTCTACTAGTGGAAACAGACGATAAACAAAACTATTATGCAAAGTAGGTAATCCTTTAGAGAAGGAAGTCGTATAGGAAACATAAAGTAGGATGGGAGATAGGGGGTGTGCAAGGTGAGGGGAAGGTATCTAATTTAGATAGCATGGTCAGGGAAGGCCTCATGGAGCGGGTGACACATGAGTAGGTCAGGGAGCTGGCCTCACTTAACTGCATCCTAGACACAGTCGTTATCAACCCTTGGTATTCTAAAAATGTACCACATTTTGCCTTGTATTATAATCACTCAGATGTATATCTAATCTCTAGGGTAAATTATAAATATAATAAGGACAGTATATAGTCATATAACATATTTCATTGGGTCTTTCCTTAAACTAATGATTAATGCCACTGAATTAGGAAAGATATTTAATCTCTGTGGAGCTCTTCTTTTATCTGCAAAATGAACTGGAAGAAATTATTTACAAGGTTTTGCCCCATTCCCAAAGTTAAGAATAAAAATATTTCTGAGAAATAGTGGAATTTACTGGAATTGGAACGATAGAGCTATTAGAAGAACATTCGTGATTTAGGTTTCCTTTACAACACGGAGTGATTGCCAGTATTTGGGGAAATGCCTCTCAGCAAAACTGGATCTACAAAACACTGTCCCCCCGGCCACCCACTCTACATGGAATTACTTCATCTGACAGGTCGCTTATTGTCTGGTATTACTTGTAGCACAGATTCCTAAACTCCTTCGCTAAGTATACGTGCCCACCACTATTTACAACATACTCAACTGATCTAGTTACAAAAATTCCTCAAGAATGAATTCTGTGTGGAAAAAAAAAAAAAAAAAAAAAAAGAATGAATTCTGTGTGTCAGATGCTGGGTTTTTTGTTTTGTTTTTTGGACAAGCACCCCCTTTGGGGAAAAAAAGAAAAACAGAAAACCATAAAAAGCCGTAACTGGAAAGGATTTGAGAAGAAACTGCTCAGATTAACCATTGTACAGGTACCCTGAGTGAACAGTACACACACGCACATTTCTCAGGAATCACAGTTGTTACTCCCAGGGCTGACTTACACAGGAGCCCTCATGGAGTTGTCATTCTAAGTTCTAATAAGCTCACTAAGACGAGCTTCAGAGTGGCTTCAGAGCGCCTTTTGTTCATTGATCATGAGCTGCCCCACGTTGGTCACCGTCATAGAAAAAGCACTAAAGGGGCGCCTGGGTGGCTCAGTCAGTTAAGCATCTGCCTTCAGCTCAGGTCATGATCCCAGGACCCTGGGATCGAGCCCCGCATCAGGCTCCCTGCTCAGCGGAGAGCCTGCTTCTCCCTCTGCCTGCCACTCTGACTATCTGTGCTCTCTATCTCCCTGTCAAATAAATAAATAAAATCTTTAAAAAAAAAAAAAAAAGAAAAGAAAAAGCACTATAGTATAACTCTAGCTGCCATGAAGACCAGTTGGGTGAGGTCTTTCTGAGAAGCAGTCCCAGTGAGTTCATCACTTGCTATGGGACCAAGAATGGAGAAAATAGACCTCATCACTGCTGTTAATATATTCTGAGGTAGTCCTTTTGCTGTGTACAGGAACCAACAGCTTACATTTGATACATACATCTATTCTCCTATGTCCTACATGGCTAATACAGAAAAGTTAAGAATAAGTGCATGAAGCCTATTTTAATAGGTTTTATTATTATTTGAGTATGGTAAGGCCGGCTGATCAGGAGATAGTTGCCATTGAAAAGATCATTTGTGGGACGCCTGGATGGCTCAGTTGGTGAAGCGTTTGCCTTCGGCTCAGGTCATGACCCGGGGTCCTGGGATCGAGCCCCGTGTCAGGCTCTCTGCTCAGCGGAGAGTCTGCTTCTTCTCCCACTCCCCCTGCTTGTGCGCGTTCTCTCTCTCTCTCTGTCAAATAAATAAATAAAATCTTTAAAAAAAAAAAAAAGGAAAAGAAAGTTTGTTCCAGATCCCAACAGGAGAACCATGCCATGTCACTGGGGGCCACAGGGAGAAGCACTGACTGGCATGGGTCTGGAGGCAGAGGGAGAAGGAGATTATTATAGTGGTTTTTGAGGGAAGGAACAGGTGAGGCAAGGCAAGGGGAGTAGGCTTAGGCTTGACTAGTTTGAATAATTTCAGGGTGCTCTGGGGCACAGGGGTTGTCCCTGGTTGTCTGGTACCTGATCCTGGGGTAATGAGGGCAGGTGGATGGCAGCCAGAATTTTGGGAGCTTAATAAAAGAGGTGTTGGGGTATGGGCTCTGGACTGGTTGGATCGTGTTTGAAAGCATGCTCAAGGCACCGGAGTGGCTCATTTGGTTGAGCAGCTGACTTTTGGTTTTGGCTCAGGTCTTGATCTCAGGGTAGTGAGTTCAAGCCTTGCGTTGGGCTCCATGCCTGACAATGGGCGTGGAGCCTACTTGAAAAAGAGAAGAAAAGTATGCTCACAAGCAGACTTGTAACTTTGAGTGGGATGGTTCCTCCAGGGTCAATAAGGTCCCAGATGTTTATTAAGGCATCAGAATACAGAAACCACATGGTCAATACAGAGCCCTCTTTGAGTCCTTTTTAAAATCCAAGGCATAGATGTCAGTGAAACTAGCAGAGTAAGTACATTTGAAGATTCTGTTTTCCATAAAAGCAACAAGAAAACTGGCCAAAGATGTCAGAATCAGATTTTTCAGAACTTTAGAAATAAACTGAAGTCTTGCAACAATCTAGGGAGCATTTATTTAGGAAAAACAGCAGAACAGTGGTAAGTAGTTTCTTCAATGCCTGTTTCCAATTCTCCCTCACCAGCTCTGTGGTAGCCTGCCGTTAGAGGGCAGCCAGCAAGCCTGGCAGCCATCAGAGGGAGCAGCGTAGTTCAGATTTCTTCGGAGACTCCTTCCCAGTCTCAGTTCCCTGAAGGAGCTCACTTGCGAGGCGGCATTTACCAGACCGGACCTGACGTAGAACTCATCCAGTGTGAAAGCCTTTTCTCTGGGAGCATTTGTTGAAGATACTTTGATGCAGTTTCTAAACTTGATGGCTGCCTGAGGTGGTGCATAACAGTTGGGGGGAATTAATAGGTTAAATAAAAACCTTAAAAGGAAAAGCTGGAGAATGGGATCACACTAAGGACTTCAAAAGCTCTGATATATTCCTGAGAATCTAGAAGGTCCATGTTTTGGGTCACCTTCATGCTCAGGAGAGATCTGAGATGCCTCTGACAACTGTTCTCACTGCTGGCTGATTGTGAGGTTCTGCCGAAGTGGCCCGTGAAGGCCAAGGGAGTATTGTCGTTCTCCTCGCTGAACGCCAAAGGTGTGCCCCAGCACACAGAGAGCCCCGGACACGCAGGTTCTAGGTGTTTAAGTAAATCTTTGTCACACGTTAGCTAACTGAGCAGAGATTTGAGTAGCCACACAGCAGAGTATAGACTGTACAGATTCGTCCAGGAAAGTCACTGAACAGACAGAAAGAACAAAAAGCACAACAAGTCTTGGAGAGAGGGGGAATCTGATTTCAAGAATTATCACACTATATTGTTTAAAATGTTCAGTTTTCAACAAAAATTACAAGACCCATACACAGAGGTAAAAAATAACTAATGAATAGAAACTGTCCCCGAGGAAGTTCAGATGTTGGATTTGCCAAAGATTTTATTATTTATTTTTTGTTTATTTTTTTTTTTTTAAAGAGAGAGGGAGCATGAGTGGGAGTTGGGGGTTGGAAGGGGCAGAGGGAGAAAGAGAATTTTTTTAAGATTTATTTATTTGAGAGAGGGGCGGGGTAGAGGGAGAGAAAGAGAATCCCAAGCAGACTCCCCACCGAGCGCAGAGCCCAGCACGCACAGAGCTGGACACCGGGCTCATTCTCACGACCCTGAGATCATGACCTAAGTTGAAATCCAAGAGTCAGATGCTCAACCCACTGAGCCACCCAGATACCCTTGGACTTGCCAAAGACTTTAAATCAGCAATTTTAAATATGTTCAAGGAGCTAAAGGAAATTATGCGAATGAGGCCTCTGGCAGCAAATTATCTTAATTTTCTTTATGTGAGAATCTTTATTTTACTTTCACTCTGGAAGAAGATTTTCTCTGGATATGGAATTTTAGTTGGGCAGTCCTGTCCTTTCAGCATGTGAAAAATGTAGTGCCACTTGCTACTGGCATCTATGGTTTTTGGTGAGAAATATAATCTTTATTTTTTCTTCTTTGCTTTGCTTTATTTTTAATTTTCAGAAATTTGATTGTCATTTGTCTGGCTTTAGACATCTGTATGAATCTGTAGGCATAGTGGGTTTTTTTTTTTTTTTTTTGGTCACATTCAGGAATTATTCATTCATTTCTTTCAATATTTTCTTAAGCCCTAGACCCTTTTCCCTGATCCTTCTGAGACCGGTGACATGAAGGTTAAACCTTTTATTATTTCACAACTTCCTGAAGAACTCATCCTTTTCCCCCCAAATCTGTATTCTCTCTTGATATTGGATTTCTGTTGATTTATCTTTCAGTTCACAGATTCTTTCCCCTACTACCTCCATTCTGCTATGGAAATCGTTTGGTGAGATTTGTATTTAAATCATTGTATTTTTGGGGCACCTGGGTGGCTCAGTCGGTTAAACATCTGCCTTCAGCTCAGGTTATGATCTCAGGGTCCTGGGATGGAGCCCCGCGTCAGGCTCCTTGCTCATTGGGGAGTCTGCTTCTCTCTCACCCTTTGCCCCTCCCACCCTCCCCTTGTGTTCTCTCTCTCTCTCTCAAATAAATAAAATCTTTAAAAAAGAATTAAAATACAAAGTAAATTACTGTATTTTCAGTTCTAAATTATCCCTTTTTTTAGTCCGTTATTTCTTTTTTGATACTTTCTATTTTTACATTTCTTTCAGCAATGTTCATGATAGCTTGTTGTAGCATTTTTATGATTTTTACGTTGGATTTTAACAGTTGTTTACATAGGGTGCCTGGGTGTCACAGTTGGTTAAGTGTCTGCCTTCAGCTCAGGTCATGATCCTAGGGTCCTGGGATCGAGTCCCACATCGGGCTCCCTGCTCAGCCTGGTACTCCCTCTCCCTCTGCCCCTCCCATTGCTCGTGCTCTCTCTCTCACTCTCTCATAAAAATAAATAAATAAAAAATCTTAAAAAAAGAGTTGTTTATATATTCTGGGAACCAGACACTTAGCAGATATATGTTTTCTGAATGCTGTGTAGTTTCTTTTTACTACGTTGGTAAATATCTTTTGATGCACAAAAGGTTTACGTTTTATAAAGTTTACAATATTTTTTATTTTGATATTCATCATTTTATTGTCATGTTTAAGAAACCATAGCTAAATTCAAGGTCCGATATTTCCTTCTATGCATTCTTTTGAGAGTTTTATAGTTTACTTCTGTATTTAGTCCTTTGATCCATTTTGAGTTAATTTTTGCATTTGGTGTAAAAGTAAGCGTGCCGCTTCATTCTTTTGCAGTTGGGTATCCACTCGTCACTGCATGTTGTTGAAGGGCCTGTTCTTACCCCATTGAATGGTCTTGGCACCCTTGTCAAACAAACTGAACATAGATCTATGATTTTATTTCTGGACTTAATTTTATTCCAGTTATCCACATATTTATGCTTTTACTCGTTCCATACTGTCTTGATTACTGTTGATTTGTAGTATATTTTGAAATAGGGAAGCATGAGTCCTCCAGTTGTTTTTTTTTTCCTTTTTCGAGATTGTTTTGAGTATTTAGTGTCTCTTTCAATTCCATATGAATTTTAAGCTTGGCTTTTCTATTTGTACAAAAAAAGGCCTTTGGGATTTTGATAGGGATTGCATTGAATCTAGACAACTTTGAAGTCTATTTCCATCTAACAGTGTTAAGTGTCGTGACCATGAACATAGATGTTTTCCCATGAATTTAGACTGACTTTATTTTTTAAAAAGATTTATTTATTTATTGAGAGCGTGCGTGTGTATGCACAAGTGGGGGGAGGGGCACAGGGAGAGGGACAATTTCAAGCAGACTCTAGGCTTACTTTAATATCTTTCAGTAATATTTTGTAGTTTTCAGTGTACAAGTTTGGACTTCTTTGGGTAGATTTATTCCTATGTGTTTTATTCTTTTCGTTGGTATTATAAATTGAGTTGTTTTATTTTCACATCGTTCATCACTTGTATAGATATGTAAGTGATTACATTTGTCTGTATTCTTAAGGGTGTCAGTTCATAATTTTCTTCCCTTGTGATGTCTTTGTCTGGCTTTTGTATCAGGATAGTGCTGGCCTTGTTTTGTTGTTGCTGTTGTTGTTGTTGTTTTCTTTCTTTACTTTTCTTTTGGAGCCTGAAAATGATTGATGTTACTTCTTCCATAAGTGTTTGATAGAGTTCACCAGTGAAACCATCTGGTCCTGGACATTTCTTTGCTGGGAAACTTCAGTTATTGATTCAGTCTCTTTACTTGTTACAAGTATATTCAGATTTTCTATTTCTTCTTGAGTCAGTTTTGGTAGTTTGTGTACTGTTAAGAATTTGCACATTTCATCCAGATTATCGAATTTGTTGCCATACATTGTTTATAGCATTCTCTTATAATCCTTTTTATTTCTGGAAGGTCATTAATACTATCCCCCACATTCATTTCTGATTTTGGTAATTTGAATTGTCTTTTTTCTTAGTCCACTTAGCTAAAAAGGTTGTCAGTTTTGTTAATTTTTCCAAAAAACCAAAGTTTGGTTTTGTTTTTCTGTTCTCTATTGCATTATATCTATTTTAATCTGTATTATTTCTTTCCTTCTGCCAGCTTTGTGTTCAGTTTGTTCTTTTCTAGTTCCCTAAAGTGTAAAGTAAGGTTATTGATGCGATTTTTCTTCTTTTTTTAATGTTGGTGCTCACAATTATATATTTTTCTCTTTGCACTGCTTTTGCTCTATATGAGTTTTGATAATGAGGTTGTGTTTTCATTTCATTTGTGTCAAATTATTTTCTAATTTCCTTTGTTATTCTTTGACCTATTGATTGTTTAAGAGTATATCTAATTTCCACATATTGGTGAATTTTTCATTTTTTCTTATCAACTCCTAATTTTATGCCATTGTGGTTGGAAAAGATATTTTATATAATTTTGTCTTCTAAAAATATATCTAGAATTGTTTTGTGACCAAACATACGGTCTGTCCTGGAGAATGTTTCATGTTCTCACACTTGAGAACAACAATATGTGTTACGCTGTTGTTGGGTGGCATGTTTTTTTCTGTCTGTTGGGTCTAATGGTTTATACTGTTGTTCAGATCCTCTATTTTCTTATTGATCTTCTGTCTAGTTGTATCTGTTATTAGAAGTGGGGCATTGAAATGTCCAGATGTTATTGGACTGTTTATTTCTCCCTTTAATTCTGTTAAATGGTGCTTCATATATTTTGGGATCCTTGTTAGGTACATATATGTTTATAAGCTATGTTGTATCTTCTTGGTGTGTTGACCCCTGTATCAGTATATAATGTAATCCTTTGTCTCTTGTAACAATTTTTGATTTAAATTCTGTTTCGTCTGATGATGATATAGCCACCCCAGCTCTCTTTTGGTTATTATTGGCATGGAGTATCTTTTTCAAGCCTTTTATTTGTTAACCTCTTTGTGTATGTATAATGTCTCTAAAAGTTTTTTATGGACAGCATGCAAATGGATCAAATTTTTTTAAATTCATTCTGCCAATCGGACTTTTATTTATTTATTTATTTTTTATTTTTTTATTTTTTTTTAAGATTTTATTTATTTATTCGACAGAGAGACACAGTAAGAGAGGGAACACAAGCAGGGGGAGTGGGAGAGAGAGAAGCAGGCTTCCCGCGGAGCAGGGAGCCCGATGCGGGGCTCAATCCCAGGACCCCGGGATCATGACCTGAGCCGAAGGCAGACGCTTAACGACTGAGCCACCCAGGTGCCCCGCCAATCGGACTTTTAGTTGGAGAGTTTAATTCATTTACATTTAAAAGTAATTACTGATGAGGAAGTATGTGCTTCTGCCATTTTGCTGTTTGTTGTCTGTTGCCCATGTCATTTTTATTCCTCCATTACTAACTTCTTTTATGTTGAATTGATTTTCATAGTGCCCCATTTTGATTCCCTTTTCCTTTCTTATCTGTGTAGTTTTTAGTTATTGTCTTCATGGCTCCCTTGAGGATTACAATTAACATCTCAAACTTATAACAACCTAGTGTGAAATAATATCAACATATTTTCAAAGGTATGCAAAAACTCTGTTCCCTTATATCTCTTTTCCTCCTCTTTTATATTGTTATTATCATAGGTTACATTTTTACACGTAGCATACTCATTAACAAAGATTTCACATTATTGCTCTATGCATTTGTTTTTAAATCATATGGGGAAAAAAGAGGGGTTATAAATCAAAAGTAAAATAATATTGTCTTTGTTATTTGCCTGTGTAACCAGTGCTCTTTATTTCTCTGTAAGACTTTGAGTTACTGTACAATATTCTCTCAATGTAGCCTGAAGGATTCCCTTAGCATTTCTTGTAGGTCAGGTACATTAATCACGAACTCACTCAGCTTTTTAATATCAGAATGTCTTGATTTATCCCTCATTCTTAAAGGATAGTTTTGCCAGACATAGAATTTTTGGTTAACTCTTTTTCTTTTAGCACTTTAAATGTCATCCCAGTGCCTTCTGGCCTCCATGGTTATTGATGATAAATCAGTGATTAATTTAAGTCGTGATCCCTTATCTGATGAGTTGCTTCTTTCTTGTCATTCTGTGGATTCTCTTTGGTGTTTGACAGTTTGAGTATAATGTGCCTCTATGTGGATCTCTTTGAGTTTGTCCTTCTTATAGTTTGTGAGCTTCTCAGATGTCTCTAAAGTTTTCATCCAATTTGTAGAGGATTGGACCGTTCTTTCTTTCTTTCTTTTTTTTTTAAAGATTTTATTTGTTTATTTGACAGAGAGAGAGACAGCAAGAGAGGGAACACAAGCAGGAGCCAAGTGGAAGAGGGAGAAACAGGACTCCTGCCGAGCAGGGAGCCCAATGTGGGCCTCGATCCCAGGACGCTGGGATCATGACCCGAGCCAAAAGCAGGCACTTAACGACTGAGCCACCCCGGCACCCCTGGACCGTTATTTCTTGAGCTACACTTTCAGCTTCTTTCTCCTGCAGCTCTCCTGTGACTCCAGCTATGTGGATGTTGATACACTTGATGATATACTACAGTTTAGGCTCCATGTATTTTTCTTCATTCTTTTTCTTCCTGTTTTTTTTTTTTATTCTTATGTTAATCCCCATACATTACATCATTAGTTTTAGATGTATCTTCCTGTTTTTTAGAGCGGATAATTTCACTCAGCCTATATGTTCATTTTTGCTGATTATTCTGCCTGCTCAAATCTGTTGAACACTTTAGCGAATTTTTCATTTCACTAAATTTTTGTAATTTTTGGTTCTAAGATTTCTGTTTCCTTTTTCTAATGTGTCTTTATTAATATTCCTTGTCATACATATTATTCTCTTGGTTTCCTTGAGTTTTTTGAACATAATTAAGACATATTGATTTTAAGTCTCTGTAGTAGTTCCATTGTCTGTGTTTCCTTGAGGAGTTTCTGTTAACTTTTTTCCTTCTTGTAACTGGGTCATTTTATATTTTTTCTTTGTATGCTTAATTTTTTGTGGTTGTTATTGAATACGGACATTTTGAATATTATGCACAAAAGGAAAAATCAAAAGCAAAAATATTTTATCTCTCATTTCTGCATTTTGGCTGTGTGCTGGGACATTCCTTTCGCACTTAGCAAGGCCTTTCCACATTGCCTTTGCCTCCATGCCCTGCTTGCCTTTAGCCTAAAGATCAGCCAGAGGTGAAAGTGTGTGGTCTTCTCAGTCTTCTCTGAGCGTACTTACTGCCCTGTACATTCACCTGGTTTTCCCCTTTCTTCTTATGTGGACTCTTTTCAAACTCCTTATTTTCTAAAGATTCTCACTCTGCACCTTTTCTTCCCTTGGCTTTAAGCATGTCTGTTGTTTCTCTTAATTGTTATTTTGTGCCATTTGGCACTGGCTCATTCATTTGACTCTCAGTATCTTTGAGAAATGTCCTCTGCATGGTCATGTGTTCAGGAAAGTTATGAGTTATGTGGAAAATAGGCCCCTTCCATTAGTCCTCAGGGACCCTATGGACAGATCAAAACAAACGGAACTCAATTGGGAACACAAAAGAAACACAGTTCTTTGGGAACAAGACCCAGTCTGCTGTGGTCAGGATGATGTTCCACTGAGAAGCAGGATGTGATCTTAAAGACCCACCATGCTCAGGTGGGGGACATGGTAGCAAAGCTGAAACACTACAGTAGATCCCTTCTCTGCTCAGGGCCCTTCTCCTGCTTATGTGTTTGCTGGGTTGCTGTAAACATTTTACTGTCTTCCCAATTTCCTATAAGTGTGATTCTGACAGGCATGTGGTAGTTTTTGGTGTTTCTGAGGAAGGACTGTCCCCATAGTCCCTACTTGGCCATTTTTGCATTGTCCTTGTCAACGTGCTTTTATTCAAAAGCACATCCTGGCCCACTTTTATGGGCTATAGTTTAAGGGCTATTAGAGTTTATGGACTATATTTTGGTTTGCCCCTCTCTTACACTGCCCTGAGGCCACTCTGAATTCTGAGCAGTATTCTACACCATAATTCGGGTCTTGATACTTTTGCTTTATTGTTTCTGGTCAGTTTTGTGTGAGGGCCACTAGGTAGTGATCTCAGGACTTCATACATAAATGTAAAGAATCCCTTTCTCTAGGTTCCTTCTCCCTGATTCTCCCGACTCTGTGCTTGGGATCACATGGTGTAGGGTGGAGAAAGTTGACAAAGCATCTTCCTGTATTTGCAGGAGCCATTCTGGTGGGGAGTGGGAATGGCGCCTCCTCTTGTTTCTCGGTTTTGCTCGGTGTTGGTGGGGCTAGCTGACAAAGCTCCTCCCATCATCTCCCAGCAGCAGCATTCCCTCAGGAGCTGAGGGTCCTGTTTCTGTGCTGGCTTTGCCTACTATCAGCAATGCCAGTTGCCTGGTTGGGAGGAAGAGGGCACAGTTCCTTTCGGGTTAGGGTTCTGTTCTGCATGCCTCCATTTTCAACCACTTCAAAAGTTTTATTCCCTAATGTTTGAAAACGTTTGCCGTTAAGTAATAAATCACAGAGGAAACCTACAAACATTATGTTCAGTGGATTAAATTGCATGATTTTGAACCTTGAATTTTTTAAAACAGATTTAGTTGACATAAAACACTATCTTCATTTTAGGTGTACAGTGTAATGATTCAATATATGTATATATTGTGAAATGATCATTACAAGAAGTCTGATTAACATCTATCACCACGTGTATTTACAATATTTTTTTTCTGAAGAGAACTTTTAACGTTTATACTCTTAGCAACTTCCAGATATATAATATGGTAATATTAACTGTAGTCACCATGCTGTATATTACATCCCCAATACTCATTTATTTTATAACTGGAAGTTTGTACCTTTTGACCACCTTCACTCATTTTGTCACTCCCCACCCGTCCCTCTGACAACCACCAATCTATTCTCTGAATCTGTGAGTTTGCTTCTTTCAGATCTCACATATAAGTGAAGTCATATGGTATTTGTCTTTTTCTGTGTGATTTATTTCACTTAGCAGAATGTCCTTAAGGTCCCATCATGCTGTTGCAAATGACAGATTGCCTTCTTATTTATGGCTGAATAATATTCCATTGTGTTTATACACCCGAATTTCTTTTTTTTTTTTAAGATTTTATTTATTTATTCATGAGAGACAGGGGGAGAGAGAGAGGCAGAGGCAGAGGGAGAAGCAGCCTCCCCGCCGAGCAGGGAACTCGATGCGGGACTCGATCCCAGGACTTCGGGATCTTGACCTGAGCCGAAGGCAGATGCTTAACCATCTGAGCCACCCAGGTGCCCTATACACCAGAATTTCTTTATCCATTCATTGATGGGCAGTTATGTTGTTTCCATATCTTGGCTATTGTAAATAATGCTGCAGTGAACATGGAGGTGCAGATATCTTTTTGAGTTAGGGTTTTCATTTCTTTTGAATAGATACCCAGAAGTAGAATTGCTGGGTCACGTGGTAGTTCTAGTTTTAATTTTTTGAGGAACCTCCATACTGTTCCACAGTACACCAATTTATATTCCTATAAATTGCACCAGTTTGAATTCCCACCAGCAGTGCATTTTTTTTTTTAGATTTTATTTATTTATTTCCTTTTCTCCACATCCTCGCCAACACTTGTTTCTTGTCTTTCTGATACTAGCCATTCTGACGGGTGCAAGGTGATCTCGTTGTGGTTTTGATTTCCATTTCTCCAAATGTCTCTTTCCATGTGTCTGCTGGCCATTCATGTGTTTTCTCTGGAAAAATGTCTGTTCAGGTCCTCTGCCCATTTTTTAATCTGATCATAGTTTTTTGCTATTGAATTTTAGGAGTTTTTTTTTTTTTTTTTTTTTAAGATTTTAATTTTTTGACAGAGACATAGCAAGAGAGGGAACACAAGCAGGGGGAGCAGGAGCGGGAGAGGGAGAAGCAGGCTTCCCGCCGAGCAGGGAGCCAGACACGGGGCTCCATCCCAGGACCCTGGGATCATGACCTGAGCCGAAGGCAGACCCATAACAACTGAGCCACCCAGGCGCCCCGAGTTTTATGAGTTCTTTTTTTTTTTTGTGCGAAAAGGTGATTTAAAGCACAGGGACAGGACCCACGGGCAGAAAGAGCTGCACTGGGATTGTGAGGAGCACTTTGGGTTTTATGAATTCTTTATATATTTTTGTTATCTGTGCCTTACCAGATAAATGATTTGCAAATATTTTTTCCCATTCAGTAGGCTGCCTTTTCATTTTGTGGATGGTTTCCTTTGTTGTGCAGAAGCTTTTTAGTTTGATGTGATCCCTTATTTTTGGTTTTGTTGTCTTAGCTTTTGGTGTTAAGTCGAAAAATTCATCACCGAGAGCAGTTTACTTCCTCTTTCTTTTTATACAGCCCCTGCTGGTTAGAAGGAATAATCTTTCCTTGGGACCTTTTTTTCTGTTTTCTTTTTTTACTCCAACCTTTGGCAGTTCTGAGTCGCAGTCTGCTGTAGCATTCAGATTGGGATATACAGGAGACAAAAATAAACCCCGAGGAACTCATCACCCAATCCTCCCTTAATTCCTGAAGTTTCTTTTCTTTTCTTTTTTTTTTTTAGATTTTATTTATTTATTTGACACAGAGAGATACAGCGAGAGAGGGAACACAAGCAGGGGGAGTGGGAGAGGGAGAAGCAGGCTCTCTGCAGAGCAGGGAGCCCGATGCGGGGCTCGATCCCAGGACCGTGGGATCATGACCTGAGCCGAAGGCAGACGCTTAACGACTGAGCCACCCAGGTGCCCCAATTCCTGAAGTTTCTTACCCATTCCTGCCTTCTTTTGTCCACATTTCAGAGTCTTCCAATATTTGCTTTGTGTGTTATGTCCGTGGTTCTAACTTGTAATTGGAATGTTCGGGTGGAGTGTGCTTACTCTATCTTGAGTAGTATGGGAACTCGACTCCCACAGTCATTTACTGAAAGCACGGTTAAGTGAATACACTCATCTTGCCTACAAGTTGCTTATTTTATGGGTGTCAGTATAACAATAGGTATAGTATTAAGAGCATTAAGATAAATTCCATGGGAGCTCATAGGCAATAGGAATGAAATTATTTCTAGCCATTTTGGAATAGGTCGTGTGGTGTGGTGGTGAGGTCACTGTTCAGAGAATAATCTCTGACACCAACTGGAATGTCCTGTGATTCAATTCACTCCTGACACTACTCAGATTTAGCGCAGACCTACAGGTTAAGGGGGCAAAGTCCTGAACAAGACTGCCCACTTCAGATGCCATCCACAAGTATCAGGGGCCATCTGCACTCCCCACAACCCACTCAGATTTGATAATTTGTTAGAAGGACTGAGAAAACTCACTGAGAGTGTTATAGTAAAGATTATTGTTTATTATAAAAGCTGTACCCAGGAACAGGCAGATGGAAGCAATGCATAAGTCAAGATCTGAGGCAGGGTGAGTGGCTTTGAGGAGGAAAAACCTAGAGGTTGTGTGCCCTCTCCCTGTGGGATCTGAGCATATCCGCCTCCTGGCACATCAGCATGTTCACCATCCAGGAAGCTCCACTGAGCTTTATTGTCCAGAGCTTTTGCTGGGGTTTCATTACCACGGTGTAGTTGATGGGTTGAATGGCCATATGATGAAATTTCTCCAGCTCCCCTGTCCTCCCTGGAGGTCTGGTTGGCCCAAAGATCCAACCCGTTAAGCATGTGGTTAGTCTTTGTGGTGACCAGGCTCCATCCTGAGGCTATCTAGTGGCCACCATGTGTCACCTCATTAGCATTAAAGATGCACACTGGTCACTCAGGAATTCCAGGGGTTTTTGAAGCTCTGTGCCAGAAACTGGGGATAAAGACCAGAAATAGTCTTTATTACATACCATGGTCATCAAATACAAATGCAAGGGCAGTTTGGTATTTGAGTGATATCTTGAAAGGTGAATAGTATTTAAACATTTTAATATGGGGCAAAGGGCATTTCAGGCTGAGAAATTAGCATTAGTAATCACACAGGGGCACATACTCAGAGTTCAAAATATAGAAATATATCAAGTACTTTTTTTAGCTTTAAGGTATATAAAAAATAATAAGATTAAAAATGCCAGGTTGGGGCTCTTATTTATGACATTTATGAATCATAGAATATTCTATTCATACAGAGCAGAAGAAAGAAGAGATCTGTTGATGTTTTTCCGAAGCCTACACTTTTTTGTGGAGTGGTGTGAATATCGAAAGCGCACATTTGAACACTTCAAGGTAGGCTCTAAAGTTTTTAAATTTAAAAACGTATTCAAAAAGTTAAGCTGGTTTAAATTTAAACATACCCAACAAGTGAAGCTGGTATTAATTTGGGGATTTAACATACCATTCTTCCCTTAAAGTTTTCAAACAACAGAAAATATTTTTATTGGCTTCTGGAATTTGCAGTTACTTGGAATAAATGAGGAGGAATGCTTTTGTACAAACCAGTGAGTCATTTGTATTATGGGATATCTTGAAAGAGGTATAGTTAAATTCTTACTTAGTTTATACACATTTTGAAAAATTAATCTGTCCGGGGTACTTGAAGTAAAATACAAATGCTAAAATGAGTGTAATCATAGTGGGCTTATCACCTAGCACTGTAATTTTTACTTCGTAGTCATACTCTGTATTTTGAGCTTCTTAATTATCATATATTTCAGGTTTAAGTATTGAAGCCTGATTCTGGTATAGTAATGCCTCTTAAGTCTGATACGGGTACATTCAAGGACTTCTTTTTATTCTGTTTTCTGGCATAACTAGAATTACGTTGGGCTGCATTACCATCCCCCATGTTCTTCTTAGTTGGATGGCAGCAATATTGACAGTAGTGGTCCACACGAAATCCAGTTCTGAGTCAATATAATATCTCAAAAGGCTAACCCCAGGTCATGACTGTTGTTTTTATGACTCTTGTTTATTTGGATTTTTTGTTGTTATTATTATTACTGTTATCACTACTACTGTTATTGTTTATCTTCTGTTTGGTTGAATTATTAAATCTGTCCGACAAAGAATTTTCCTTAGGATGAAACATTCCCGTATCTGTACTGTGGTCCCTGGAGGAGTTCTCTTACTGTTGTTTTTTTTTTTTTTTTTTTAAAGATTTTATTTATTTATTTGACAGAGAGAGAGATAGCAAGAGCAGGAACACAAGCAGGGGGAGTGGGAGAGGGAGAAGCAGGCTTCCCGCCGAGCAGGGAGCCCGATGTGGGGCTCGATCCCAGGACCCTGGGGTCATGACCTGAGCAGAAGGCAGACGCTTAGTGGCTGAGCCACCCAGGCGCCCCAATACTTTTATTTTTTTAAAAGATTTTATTTAGATGCAGGATCTAGTTACAATGTAGCTGTAAAGTGCTGCCTTGTCTTTGCCCTCTGCTCAAAATAAAGCTGTTACCTTTCTAGCCCTGTCCGCCATGGTGCTTAGCAGCCAGGGATGCATGGTCTCAGACATGTTTACCAAGTAAAACACTGACTTG
>NC_138382.1:318323-334822 GCF_054177405.1 Leptonychotes weddellii
TCTTTTGACTGTTGTGAACAATGCTTCTATGAACATTGGTGTACAAATACCTGTTCAAGTTCGTGCTTTCAGTTCCAGTACATATATACCTGTAAATGGAATCATTGGATCATATGGTAATTCTGTCCAGTTTTGTGAAGCACCCCATATTCTCTTCCACAGTGGCTGCACCGTTTTACATTCGCAACAGCAATGCACAAAGCTCCCAGTTTCTCCACATACTTGCCAATGTTTGGGATCTTTTCTTTGTTTTGTTTTTTTGGATCATAGCCAACCTAATGGGTGTGAAGTAGTATTTTCATTGTGGTTTTGATTTGCTTTTACCAAATGATTAGTGATGTTGAGCAACTTTTCTTGTGCATTTTGGCCATTCATATTATCTTCTTTGCAGAGATGTCTATTTAAATCCTTTGCCCATTTTTGAATTGGGTTTTTCTTGTTGTTGAGTTATAGGAGTTTTTAAAAATATATTCTAGATATTAATCTTTTATCAAATATATAATTGGCAAATATTTTCCCCCATTCTTTGGCTTGTCTTTTCATTTGTTTGATAGTGTCCTTTGATGCCCAAAAGTTTTTAACTTTGACAACATCCAGTTTATCTGGTTTTTTTTGTTGTTGTCTGTGCTTTTTGATGTCATATCCAAGAAATCATTGTCAAATTCAGTGTCATAAAGATTTTCCTCTTTTTTTCCACTAAGAGTTTTATAGTTAAGTTTAGGTGTCTGATCCACCTTAACTTTTGTATACATTGTAAACAAAGGGTCCATCTGCATTCTTTTGCACGTGGGTATCGATTGTCCTAGGTCTTGGCACCTTTGCTGAAAATCATTTGACCGTCTATGCAAAGGTTTGTTTCTAGGTTCCCTGTTCTCTTCCATTGTTACGTATGTTCCTATCCATGCCAGTACCACACTTTTGATTACTGTAGCTTTGTAATTCACTTTTGAAATGAGAAGTGTGAGTTCTCCAATTTTAGTCTTCTTTTCTAATTTATTTTGCCTATTTGAAGTCCCTTGAGATTCCATATGAATTTTAGAATGGCTTTTTCTATATCTTCAAAAAGTGTAATTGGGCCTTGGATAGGGACTCTGTTGAGTCTGTGTATTGCTTTGGGTGGAGCTGACCTAGTAACTGTTAAGTCTTACAGCCCACGGACATAGGGTGTCTCTCTACTGGCGCATGGCTTCGTTGTTTTCAGAAATGTTTGTAAGGGTAAAACAGTTTTAATTTTAAACCTTAATTTCTTTAATTATCAGTGTCAATAATGAATACTATTTCTTTAAGATAATGGGATCAGCAAAATTTTACTTTCTCTCATTCTTTTATTTATGATTTAAGGGTATATATAAGGTTTTCAGTTACGCCTGTTCATATCTTCTTATCTGGAAGTCTGAAATTGTCTTTGAAAGATAATTCTGTAATACAGACCTTTTATGAGTGCTCTTTCCTAATTATTATTTTATGTAAACCACAGGCTTTTGAATTCTCTAAAATTTGAGTTATTTTATGGTTTTTTTTTTTCTCTGTAAGTTCAGTTAGATAAAGAATATAGGGATGCATCTGGAAATGTGAGAGACGTCTTCTCTGACCGCTTTTCCTGTGGTCAGTCCCACCACTTATCTCTCCTTTTTATCAAGTTTATTTTTCCAGATAAAGTTATAATTTATTTCCATTGTTTTTTTCAAGATTGTGATAAAGATTCTATTTTTCCAAATAAAACAGAGCCCTCAGTTTAAATGAATTTTATTTTGTACTTTGCATTGCATATTCAATTCAGATGTGCTCACTACTATTATGCTAGGCACACTGAAAGTATACAGAGAATATTGGATGTGTTCAGTGAGCTTTCAGTCACAGAGAAATGAGGCATGCACACAAAATAATG
Organism: Leptonychotes weddellii; assembly: GCF_054177405.1. Lineage (NCBI taxonomy): Eukaryota > Metazoa > Chordata > Mammalia > Carnivora > Phocidae > Leptonychotes > Leptonychotes weddellii. The sequence goes on from NC_138382.1 coordinate 320,212, forward strand.
AGAAAGCAGTATATAGTTAATGATGACCAATATAGATAATAGACCAATAAAATAAGCAGGTGAGTTAATAAAGACATCACAGATGTTTTAATGAAAAAGTCTCATCTTCAGGTCAACCTTGACAAATGGAGGAAAAATTGAAAAACAGGAGTTCATTCTACTTAGGGAAAAACAGAAGCAAATGCTTAAAAATATGAATAACTATTTGTTCTGGGAATGGTATATGGAGACCAACTTGATTCTAATGTATGATTTATGTTGGAAACAATATTGGGAATTTTTATATACACAGTTCAGACGCATGTGTCTAAAGCACTGATAATTCTGGATGTAATCCTGATGCAGTGTGGGGACTAAGACTTTTGAGTGGGTTTTGGGCAAGAGGAAGGTTATTTTAGGAACTTTAATCTGGCAGCGTTGTTCCATCATGAGTCATCACTGTTAGAGTGTAGGTGAATTCACATTGTGAAATGATCAGTTAATCCCGGGTCTTTAGAAAATGTTGCTCCGAAGCCTTCTTGTGGAGGTATAGTCAGTTTGCATGACTGTGATGTATATAGGTTGGGGGGCGGGGGGGAAGGTGGTGTTCAGTAACACCACAAAATTCACTGTTTTCATGTCTTACATTTGAACAGATTTATGAATGAGATTCTCACTGCTGTGGTGGTAAAAAGAAAATATTTTGCAGTATCTGTCATATTTGAAAGGCTTTACAATGGGGAACTTTATAAGTTATTTTTTGAGAGATGGGATGGACGGACATTCAAGTTTTTTTTGTTTTTTGTTTTTTATGAGCATTCTGATTTTGGTCTGCTTGGCTCCTTAAAATGTTTTATGGTAGACTTGGAATGTCAGTATTTAGAAAAAGGAAGATTTTTTTTACTATTTTACTGAAACTTTAACTGTGTGACTACAAAGCAAACTTTGAATATTACTCTATTAGGTCTTTATCAGAGAGTAAAATTATGCTTTCTTTGGAAAGTTTTGCCTAGATATGAGATGATACCCTATTTCTCAGGCTAAGTAAAAATATAATAGCTGCCTTAATAGAGGGAAAACAGTTCCTATTTCATAATGAATAATGTATGAATCATAAAAGAAAAATGGGAGGTCACTGGAAATACTTAGCTTTTCAAAGTTTTTGGAACATCTTCTTTAAATGCTTTAGGGATCCAGTAAAGGCCAAGAAAGAACAGCAGTTGAACGTTTCTTGGACTTACCCTTCCACTTCATTAGTAATGGAAATAATGCTTCTTAAATTTGGGTATTTATATAAAAACATACCTTTTAAAATGGCACTATGGTATAAACTACAAGGATTTTGTAATGCTGTTTAAGTATTTTCACATTGCTTTGTTTTGAACTTTAGATTCAATTTTACTTTTTACTTGTTATGTGTAAGATTTTTGTTTAAAACATAAAATTACTTCGTAGTGGGACACAAAGTTAGTATTAAATATTTATGCTCCTTTAGACATTGTTGAGACAGATTATATGCATGAGTATACTTTAGTTTATATGCTGCATTGGTAGTGGTTAAAAGTATGACCCTACAGGCAATCTTTTCAAGCAGATAAAACTGTTGGGATGCTTTCCCAGGACGATGGGGTTGCCCTCCAAGCGTATCTCTTCAATGCGGTCCCGAATATAACGGCTGTCGTTAGCCTTGCAGAATGTATCATCTGTGATTGAAGTTATGTTGTTAAACTGGAAAATAGAAGGGAAAAATTGTTCAGAAGTTTGAAATTAGCCTTCTGTATGCTATGTAATGGGATTTCACAGAGTATTTTTCTAAAAAGTGATTTTGAAAATACTGTATATCCTGTGTATCCTCATAGTAATAAAACCCTCTCAGTGCAGCCTGAGTTTCCCCCCAGCCCCTCCCTTTTTACGTATACAGTATTACTTTGGAAGAACACATTGCTTATTATTCAGAGTGATATCCACGTGGCAGAAAGTTCTAAGCATGAATAAGATTATCCTAGCTGGGGAAACTGTCCTGTTCTAGAGTGTCAACTCAAAATGGGTACTGTGTCCTTAGATATTCCTTTAAAGAAGTAAAAAGGACGAATGGGAATTCTTGTGATGCTGAGAGACCAGTTTTAGTTTATTTTAATTCCTCCTCTCTCTCCTATTACCTCAACATGATATTGGACAATAAAATCGGCTGGAAAGTCACCAAAAGCCAATGTTTACTGCTGTTGGAGAAAGAAGCACAAAGCAGAGGTCTTAGGGTGCCCTACCTTCAAATCCATGTGTCAGGTTAATTAGGAGATGATAAGTTCACACCTGATGACAAACCCCATTCTAAGAGCAGACCTCACACCTAGGTCGCTGATCCTTTCATGGTTCTCTGGACAGGTGGGGCTTTCAGGTGGGTGAGTGCCTTGGACTAGTTATACTTTTGATAGGCAAAATTTACATGTGAATAAATGAGTTTCCTAATGAGTCATAAGACTGACCAATTGTAACTTAAAGCCAGATATTGTGAAAGGAGCCATCCTACCTGAAGATGAATTACACGTAGACTTTCTGGTAAATTAAGAGGCACAGATTCCAGGGCATTGTGGTCCAAGTAGAGGAAGGAGAGGTGGTTCAATTTCTGTAAGGAAAAGGTACTTGGCTTGAGTGTTATTGAGTCAGTACACTTCTTTTTTTTTTTTTTTTAAAGATTTTATTTATTTATTTGAGAGAGAGAATGAGAGACAGCACAAGAGGGAAGAGGGTCAGAGGGAGGAGCAGACTCCCTGCTGAGCAGGGAGCCCGATGCGGGACTCGATCCAGGGACTCCAGGATCGTGACCTGAGCCGAAGGCAGTCGCTTAACCAACTGAGCCACCCAGGCGCCCCGAGTCAGTACACTTCTTACACAGGATTCCAGCTGTGTACACACATGCACATGCATGCATATATGTGCATATACATGTGCGTGCATGTGTACGTGAATACATGTGCACGTAAGTATTGTTATAGACACCTATCAGTACTATTAATTGCTGGTTTGGTAGTTATTTGGTTTTGAGGGTTTTTTTCGTTTCACAAGTAGTATATTTTGGTCCTTTATGAAGGGTAGTAGTTCCCTCTTGCCTCCCCACATTTTTCTCCACTTATCTGACCACTGAATATCCAGCCATGCCTGGCCTCAGTCCTCATGTCAGCTTCTGGGCCCCTTTGATTTGTCTTGTGAACAGCTAATAAGGTCAGTCCCTACGCAGGATTGAATTTGGATCCTGGTGCTGCCATAACCTCTCTTGAACCTTCAGAACTTCTCATTTCAGTTCCACCAATTTCTAGCAAAATGAATGCAGGCACATCTTGGAGATAATGTGGGTTCAGTTCCAGACCACCACAATAAAACAAATATTACAATAAAGTGAATCCAGTGAATTTCTTGGTTTCCCAGAGCCTATAAAAGTTACATTTACACTATACTGCAGTCTATGAAGTGTGCAGTAGCGTATGTCCAACAAACAGTGTACGTACCCTAATTAAAAAATACTTCATTGCTAAAAGCTAACCATCATCTGAGCTTTCAGTGAGTTATAATCCCTAATGACAGATCACCATGACAAATGTAATAATAATGAAAAAGTTTCAATTATTGCAGGAATTAGCAAAACATGGCAGAGACGCAGTGAGCAAACACTGTTGGAAAAGTGGCACCAACAGACTCGCTCCACACAGGGTTGGCGCAGACCTTCAGTTTGCAGAAACACGGTCTCTGCAAAGCACAGTGACATGCGACTTGCCTGTGCTCCTGAGCGATGCTTGTTAGTAAGATATTTCCTAGAGCAATTTATTAACTACTTAGTGAGATATGACTTTTACCCATAAGGGTCTGTGTTGAATTACTCTTCATTCAGCAGCCCATTGCTGTGTATCATTTTATAACGTGACTTCAAGATGTAATGCAAGTGTAAAATTCAGAATATTCAAACACTCCTTTTGTGAAGTGTTGATCGGCTCTTGCAGATCTTTACTATGCCAGTTGGTCAACAGCTTATCAGCTGGAATTACATAGCTTCAAATTATAAGGGTTTTTTGTTGTTTTTAAAGCGCCCTGTTTTGGGCGCCTGGGTGGCTCAGTCGTTAGGCGTCTGCCTTTGGCTCAGGTCAGGATCCCAGGGTCCTGGGATCAAGCCCCACATCGGGCTCCCTGCTCAGCGGGAAGCCTGCTTCTCCCTCTCCCCCTCCCCCTGCTTGTGTTCCCTCTCTTGCTGTGTCTCTCTCTGTCAAATAAAAAAATAAAATCTTGAAAAAATAAAAAAATGAAGTGAGACCTGTTTTGAAAAGTCCCCTAATAATCCCTTAACTTCCGAGGAACTCTGATGTGCCTTTATTTTATTTTATTTTTTTTTAAAGATTTTATTTATTTATTTGAGAGAGAGAGAATGAGAGAGAGCACATGAGAGGGGGGAGGGTCAGAGGCAGAAGCAGGCTCCCTGCCGAGCAGGGAGCCCGATGCGGGACTCGATCCCGGGACTCCAGGATCATGACCTGAGCCGAAGGCAGTCGCTCAACCAACTGAGCCACCCAGGCGCCCTCTGATGTGCCTTTAGAATAATGTCTCTTACAGTTTAAAAAGAACTGCTTGAGTGTAAACAAAAAGAAAAGAAAAATGGAATATTTTTACATTTTCTGACAGGTTGTTCATTTGTGGATAAATTGTACCTTTTTGTGATTATCATAAACTTTATGATACTATTTGATGGTGTTTCTATTAGATGTTATCATAAGAAGTCACAAACTTCCCCTTTGAATGAGTTTTGCTGCCAATAGTAACACAGTCATCTTTTTATCTGGGGCTCCTTCCAGGACAGGGAACGAGTTACCACCTGTGCAGGACTGGACTGAGGCAGTAATTTCTCCTTAGGCTGTGCATTTGGACACAAGCTGGCTACCTAAGTCAGAGTAGATCACCTTCCCTTTTTCCTGTACCTATATCTTGAGTTATTAAATAAGAAATGTATTTAATGTTTAGTACATATAGAATTTTGTACTAGCTGAAATTCAAAAGAAAGTCTACCTACAGAATTTCATGGGCTAATACTTTTAAGTAGTAAAAGTAAAATTAAACTTTTACTGAATTTTACTTTAGGAACGATAATTTTCTGGCATGTGTAAATTACTAATATTGTAAGGAAAAGAAACACAGGAAAACTCGCATTTTGAGGTTTTATAGTATCCTGGTGCCATGAGGGTACAAACCACGTCTATATAAATAAATATTTACTGTGTGGGGCGCCTGGGTGGCTCAGTTGGTTAAGCGACTGCCTTCGGCTCAGGTCATGATCCCGGAGTTCCGGGATCGAGTCCCACGTCGGGCTCCCTGCTCAGCAGGGAGTCTGCTTCTCCCTCTGACCCTCCTCCCTCTCATGCTCTCTGTCTCTCATTCTCTCTCTCGCAAATAAATAAAATCTTAAAAAAAAAAAAAAATATTTACTGTGTGAACAAGTGAAAAAGCTGGGACACAACATAGTCCCATGAAACAAGGTCAAGTTACATAAGGGGAGGTGCAGGTAAGCTAGACTGAATGAGCCCAATACCAGGACTACTTATTATGGAAATAATGTCTTCACTTATAAAGTTAAAATCATTTAAAAATATAAAACAAAATTTTAGAACAGAGTTTCTCTTTTCTCATATTATCATTGGTTGTATAAAACTGATACTGTGTTTGGTCATAGTATAAAATACTTACTTTGAATGTATTTGCTTTGATTCCTCTACTCTTGATTTTGTTGTATTTTGCATTAAATAAAGTGAGCTTGGGAGGAAGAACTGGAAGTTTCAATAGTTGATTTTCAGCTAGTGTAAGTTCTTCTAAGAGAGAAAGTTTTGAAAAAGTACCATCTTCTATATCTTCAATCAGATTTCCCGTAAAATCAAGTCTTCTTAAGTTAGCTTGAAGGAAAAATATACAGAAAATATACAAAAAATATAAAGTCTCATTTGTGTGGACTGAAGAAAAGCATTGGTTTAACGGGTCATTCAAACACCTTTTATTTTTAGTATCTAATAGAGTGTCTGTAATTAGTAGATCAGTAAATTTTGTTGAATGCATGGTGAGCATCTGCCCTGCGCCTCACACTGATGACTTTCCTCACTTGAGTCCTGGAATCTCAGGGTTGGAAGGGAACTTAAAGTTCATAGAGTCCTTCTATACTTCTGTGTTTGAATTCTCAGGATGCTGAGGCAGTTTGAAACAAATTCTGGTTGCAGATCATGGGAAGTAAGCACCACATTTGGTTGAAAAGAATCATGTAGGTATGTTTTGGACTTTTTCCCAGCATGTTGCATTGTGATTGTAGGTATGTTATCTTTATCTGTCTATGCCTTATCGCTTAACAACAACAAACAGGAATGTTCCCTAATTGGTTAAGGTGATGCAGACGGAGAGAGACATTCAGTTCGTTTGTTTCACTTTTATATGTCTGGGATGATGAGGAAACGGAGTCACTTCTCATTCATTATTTGAGTTAATCCCTGTAAACACTGAGTTAGTGAATATGGATCATTGCTTCCAGGGAATATACAGGGTTAGGCTCCTGTGAGCCTCTGGTCACACATTTACATTTACATCAGCCAGTTAGTACAAAATTCTATCAGTGTTTCTGTTTCAAAGCATTGTAGTTAGTTTATATGTCGTGGGTACATTAACATCGAACTCACGGCCATGAGCACTGCAGCTCACACTGGAATGAAGAAGATTCCCTCACACAGTGTCTTTCCCGTGAGGCACTTGAGCACTGCGCTTGGGGAGCACAGGAGTGGGGAAGGTGTGGCACTAAGACGGAGCAGGACCCTTAGGATGTGAGAGCTGACACAGAATGGCAGGGGTCACCTTGTTCGACCTTGGTTAGGTAACCCCAATGTGTTCCCACTGTGCACTTGTCTGCAGATGACTGTGAAGGGCAACATGTAGTGACTTTGGGTCACAAATAAATTCCACCGGGTAGGTGAGTTTGAAAGTGTGGATCCACAACTGGGAGGCACAACTGTACCCCGACCAGTTGCAGCGTGAATACTCTTACGGCGAATCTCATAAATGTGTAATGGGGCCAGTGTGCATTTCTGGGTGTGATTTTCTTCAGAAGCACTCAACAACATAGCAGGCTAGAGAACTCATGAGGGCTTGTGATCCAGGACTGGGGGACTTGGCGATGCAGGAGTCGGGGAGTGTGGTGTGCTCACGGCAGGGCCCTGGCAGCCTGCATCCCAGAAAGGAGTGAAACCCGCTGGTTCCACGTGATAATCATATGAGAAGTTTGGTGGTGTTTCATGACGACACGTGGGCCTCTCCCAAGACCTAAACTGAAAGCTCTGGAGAGTAGGGCCTGGTATCGGTGTTTTTGTTTTTAGTACATAGCCAGGTTTAAGAACCTTGAGTTAAAGTAAGGAAAAGAGTCTATGCTTTTAAAGTGAAGGTAGCATTGTGCAGAAAGCACTGAGGTTAGAGAAGCGCTTCGATTATACTGGCACTCCTGACTGGCTGAGGCAGACAGGTCTCAAAGTCCTGAAGTTGAGAAGGCGTAGGTGCCCATATGTTAGATGGGCCGTCAACATAGACACTGAAGTCACCAGTAAAGAAAGATGACATGCGGCATTTGAATGGAAAGGAGATTCACCAACAAACCAGCGGATTTTGGTGAAGTATGTGGATACTTAAACACTCCAGCAGTGACTACCCTAGATGTGAGAGGCCCCAAGTGCCTAGAAACTTGTGTTTATAATGAGGTTAATACTAACATGAGTTAATATGAATTATTTTATTTAAAATTAACTTACGTATATCTGCAAAATCTTTCGCAGTCAGCTTTCTAATTTTGTTGAATCGTGCATAAAGATAGGCTGATTCCTTTGGCAAGGGTGGTACAGCATCAATGTCAACTTCTTCACAGTATACAGAACCACTCAAGCAAACACACAGTAGGCAGGTGGGCATTTCTGAGTTGGGAAACAAAATCATAAAAATATAAACAGTACTTTAAAAATATCTGGCCTCAGGGCACCTGGGTGGCTCAGTCATTTGAGTGTCTGACTCTCAGTGTCAGCTCAGGTCTTGATTTCAGGGATGTGAGTTTGAGCCCTGTGTTGGGCTCCATGCTGGACGTGGAACCTACTTAAAAAAAAATTAAAATATTTAGCCTCTAATGGTAAAATTACTGCTATCATGAATGCTATCACTAATTTGAAAAGGTATTTTGCAGAATTATAGGTGATAGTGGGAAAGATACCATGGTCATGTTAGTTAGTGACCTGTATTGTACCTAATAACTCACCAGAATCTTATCTTCGGTTCTGTAATCCAAAATCTCCTTTATTCTCTATCCTAGCAGTGATCCTTTAATTGCTGGACTGATTTACATTTCCTGGTTTGAATACCAAAAAGGATGCATGAAGCAGACCGTAAGGTAAACGCAAGCTTCCTGTATCCCTTGGTTGGGCACAGACACATTTCAGATTGGTGACCCTCGCTATGGAGCTTAGAAACCAGCAGTTAAGTAAGCACAGACTGTCAACCTGAATGTTAGAGCCGTCCCGGAAACGGCAGAGACCCCATTACGTGCTACATCACGTATGGCATACTTGTCGTGCCTTTTTCTTCTACGTTTTTGAAAACTTCTGAATTTTAAAAACATTTTATTTTTCAGGGCATTTGTTTTCAGAATGTCTTTCAATTAGGGTTTGTCTGAGGTTTCTCATTTTTGACAGGAACACCATGGAAATGATGTTGGGTCCTCAGGGCCGTGTATCAGGAAGCACATGGTATCTATTTGTCCCATTCCTGATGATGCTTGCTTTGGTCACTTGACTCACTTGGTGTTTGCCATTAATAAGTATCTTCTGAAGAAGTACTATGAGATTCTAAACGTCTGGTTTGTCATTAACCTGTCACTCACTAGTTTTATCACCTATTGATAGTTCTTACCTGAATCATTTGTTACTAGGATACTTGCAAATTATGATTTTCTATTCCATCATTTCTTCTACATTTGTTAGTTGATATCTGGTATAAGGTAGAACATTCCCTTCTTATTTATTTAGTTATATCAGTTCAGTATGAGCTTATGAATTCCTTATCCCATGGGTCAGAAGTTACCGTCATATTTATTTTGATAATTAGTCACAGATTAGCCAGTGTGAACTCTTTTTTTTAATATTTATTTGAGAGAGAGCACAAGCAGGGGGAGCTGCAGGCAGAGAGAGAAAAGCAGGCTTCCCACCGAGCAAGGAGCCCAACATGGGCCTCGATCCCAGGACCCTGGGATCATGACCTGAGCTGAAGGCGGACGCTTAACCTTCTGAGCCACCCAGGCATCCTGAATGTGAACTCTTTTATGCTCTTTTTTATTCTCTCACAGCTTTTTTTGTGCTTAAATGATACTTAATAAATTACACATATTTAACTTGTACAACTTATAAGTTTTTGACATATGTATATACCCATGAAACCATTGCTGCAATTGAAATACTTGACATAATCATCACCCAGAGTGTTCTTACGCTCTTTGTAGTCCCTCCCTCCCAGCAACCGCTGACCTGCTTTCTGTCATTTTACAACAGCTTGCATTTCCGAGAGTTTTATATCAAAAGAACCGTGAAGTATATGTGCCTTGATCCAACTTCTTCCACTGTGCACAGTTATTTTGAGATTCATCTCTTACCACATGTATCAGCAGTGCATTCCTTTTTATTACTGAGTACCATTTCATTGTATTAATATACACAGTTTATATAGTCCTTCCTTATCGGCATTTGGGTTTTTAGTTTTTGGCTATTTCACAGAAAGCTACTGTGAACCTTTACGTAAAAGTTTGTGTGGACGTAATGCTTTCATTTCTCTAGTGTAACTACCGAAGAGCAGAATGGCTGGGCCACCTGATAGGTGTATACCTTTTGAGGAAGGCCCCAAACTATGTTCCGTAGAGGTTGTGCCATTTTATAGTCCCTTCAGCAGTGAACGAGAGTTCCAGTTACTCCACATCCTCGTCAGCATTCGGTTTGATCAGACTTTTTAATTTTAGCCATTCCAGGAAGGCATGTTGTGGTATCTCCTGTTCTAATTTATATTTCCCTAATGACTAATGTGCTGAGCAATTTTTTAGTAAATTTATTTGCCATCCACATATTGTAGTGGTAAAGTGTTCATATCTTGTTCATATCTTCTGCCTATTTTTAAAATTTTTCTTTGTATTTTTGTTACTGAAGTATAAGACTGTATATTGTAGGTATAAGTTGTTTGTCAGATTTACATTTTGCAAATCTTTTCCTCTATGTGGCTTGTCTTATTATCTTATCGATGTCTTCTGAACAGGAAACATTTTTTTCTTCTAAATTGTTATTTAAATTCTAGTTAGTTAATATATAGTGTAATATTGGTTTCAGGAGTAGAATTTAGTGATTCATCACTTACATACAATACCCAGCACTCATCACAACGAGTGCCCTCCTTAATGCCCATCACCCATCGAGCCCCTCCCCTCCCCACCTCCCTCCATCAACCCTCAGTTTGTTCTCTGTAGTTAAGAGTCTCTTATGGTTTGCTTCCATCCCTCTCCTTTTTTTTTTTCCTTCCCATATGTTCATCTTTTTTGTTTCCTAAATTCCATGTATGAGTGAAATCATGGTATTTGTCTTTCTCTGACTTATTTCACTTAGCATAATACTCTCTAGCTCAATTCAGGTCATTGCAAATGGCAAGATTTCATTCTTTTTGATGTCTGAGTAATATTCCATTGTATATATACACCACAACTTCTTTATCCATTCATCAGTCAATGGACATCTGGGCTCTTTCCATAGTTTGGCTTTTGTTGGTAATGCTGCTATAAACATTGGGGTGCATGAGCCCCTTCAAATCTGTATTTTTTTATCTTTCGGGTAAACACCCAATGGTGCAATTGCTTGGTCAGAGGGTAGTTCTATTTTTAACTTTTTGAGGAACCTCCATACTATTTTCCACAGTGGCTACACCAGTTTGCATTCCCACCAACGGTGCAAGAGGGTTTCCCTTTCTCCACATCCTCGCCAACACCTATTTTTTCCTGTGTTGTTAATTTTAGCTATTTTGCCAGGTGTGAGGTGATTTCTCATTGTGGTTTTGTGTTTTTTGTTATTTTTTTTAAAGATTTTATTTATTTGACAGAGAGGGTGTGGGGGAGAAGCAGGCTCCCCACTGAGCAGGGACCCAGATGCGGGACTCAACCCCAGGACCCTGGAATCATGACCTGAGCTGAAGGCAGACGCTCAACTGACTAAGCTACCCAGATGCCCCCTCATCATTGTTTTGATTTGTATTTCCCTGATGATGAGTGATGATGAGCGTCGTTTCATGTGTTTGTTGGCCATCTGGATTTCTTCTTTGGAAAAGTGTCTATTCATGTCTTCTCATTTCTTAACTGGATTATTTGTTTTTTGGGTGTTGAGTTGGTAAGTTCCTTATAGATTTTGGATCTGTCATTTGCAAATATCTTCTCCTGTTCCCTAGGTTGCCTTTTAGTTTTGTTGATTGTTTTCTTCCCTGTGTAGAACCTTTTATCTTGATGAAGTCCCAGTAGTTCATTTTTGCTTTTGTTTCCTTTGCTTCTGGCAACATGTCTAAGAAGAAGTTGCTGAGGCCAAGGTTGAAGAGGTTGCTGCCTGTGTTCTCTACGATTTTGATGGTTTCCTTTCTCACATTTAGGTCTTTCATCCTTTTTTTTTTTTTTTTTAAGATTTTATTTATTTATTTATTTTGAGAGAGAGAGAGCATGTGTGTGAGTGGGGGAAGAGGCAGAAGAAGGAGAGAGAGAATCCCAAGCAGAGTCCACACCAAGCCAGAGCCTGATACGGGTCTCGATCCCACAACCCCAGGATCACCACCTGAGCAGAAACCAAGAGTCGGATGCTCAACCAACTAAGCCACCCAGGCCCAGGTCTTTCATCCATTTTATATTTATTTTTGTGTATGGTGTAAGAAAGTGGTCCAGTTTCATTCTTCTGCATGTGGCTGTCCAGTTTTCCCAGTACTATTTGTTGAAGAGCCTGTCTTTTTTCAATTGGATATTCTTTCCTGCTTTGTCAAAGATTAGTTGACCATAGAGTTGAGGGTCCGTTTCTGGGTTCTCTGTTCTGTTGCATTGATCTATGTGTCTGTTTTTGTGCCAGTACCATACTGTCTTGGTGATCACAGCTTTGTAATAGAGCTTGAAGTCAGGCATTGTGATGCCCCCAGGTTTGGTTTTCTTTCTCAGGATTGTATTGGGTCTTTTCTGGTTCCATACAAATTTTAGGATTTTTTGTTCTAGCTCTGTGAAAAATGCTGTTGTTACTTTTATAGGGATTGCATTAAGTGTGCAGATTGCTTTGGGTAATATAGACACTTTAACAACATCTTCCAATCCATGAGCATGGGATGTCTTTCCATCTCTTTGTGTCTTCCTCAGTTTCATTCATGAGTGTTCTGTAGTTTTCAGAGTACAGATCTTTTACCTCTTAGGTTAGGTTTATTCCTAGGTATCTTACTGTTTTGGGTGTAGATGTAAATGGGACTGATTCCTTGATTTCTTTTACTGCTGCTTCATTATGGGTGTAGAGAAATGCAACAGATTTCTGTACATTGATATTCTATCCTGTGACTTTGCTGAATTCGTGTATCAGTTTTAGCAATTTTTTGGTGGGGTCTTTCAGGTTTTCTATATAGAGTATCATGTCATCTGCAAATAATGAAAGTTTGACTTCTTCCTTGCTGATTTGGATGCCTTTTATTTCTTTTTGTTGTCTGATTGCTGTGGCTAGGACTTCAGTGCTGTGATGAACAGTAATGGTGAGAGTGGACATCTCTGTCGTCTTCCTGACTATAGGGGTAGGGCTCTCAGTTTTTCCCCATTGAGGATGATACTAGCCCTGGGTCTTTTGTATGTGGCTTTTATGATGTTGAGGCGCGTTCCTTCTATATATTTTTATTTTAATGAAGAACAGTTGATTCCTTTATAGTTGTGCTTTTTCTGTTGTATTTAAGAAATCTTTGCCAACCTACGTTATTATCCTGTTTTCTTCTAAAGGTTGTATAGTGTCAGCTCTTGATATTTAGCTTTGGGTCCATTTTGAGTTAATTTTTATATATGGTCTCAGGAAGAGTCAAAGCTCATTTTTTTTAACTTAGACCTATCCAGTTTTTTCACCATTTTTTGAAAAAATTGTCCTTTCCTCATTATGTTGCATTGGGACCACTGTGAAAAACCAGTTGACCCTACTGTGTAAGTGTATTCCTGGAATCTATTCTGTTTTGTTGATCTACTTGTTATTTTTATGCTAATACCACAATGTCTTACTTCCTGTACGGTTTTAGGAAGTGTAAATCCTCTACCTGTATTCTTCAACATTGTTATGACTATTCTAATCTCTTTGCATTTCCACATAAATTTGTCAGCTTCTTAATTTCAAAAAGCCTGCTAAAAATTTAACTGGTATTGAGTTAAATCTACAAATAAATTTGTGAAAAATTGATATCTTAATGATATTGAGTTTTCTGGTTCTTGAACATAATATATCCATATATTTAGGTCTTTAATTTCTTATAGTATAATTGTCTAGATTTCAGTGTGCAGGTCTTAATATGTCTTTTACAAATTTATACCTACATATTTTTTTTATATTTTGATTAATTAAAATGTTAAATGTCTCCATTACTCTGTGAGAACTTTTTTATTTTCTGGCTTAAGATGTCCTAGACCACTCTTGCCTTTTCTCTGCCCTAAGCCTGAAATCAGTTATTCCTTTAAGGAGTATTGGTTCGTTTTAGTGGAGAGTAGTATTTAGAAACCAAGATTTGAATGTGGATATGCTCATTGCTACCAGCATCTCATTGTTTCTACACTCTTTCTGCAGAGAGAGCTGGGAAATATATATATGTCTATTTGTCTCTCCATATTTAATACACATATATGCACACATGTATGTATTATAGACATATACATGCATTCTTACACACATATAGACATAGATGTATGTATACACCGTCTACATGTGTGTGTGTACACATAAACACACCGTATGCATATATACACATATACACTCACAGAGCCAAATATGTCTATACAGGCAAACAGAGAAATTGCACATTTGGTTCCAGTGCGATAAAGCACGTCAAATGAGCTTTTTGGTTTCCCGGTGCACATAAAAGTTACGTTTACACTGCATGTGGCCTATGAAATGTGCAGTAGCTGTGTCTAAAGAAACATTGTTCAGGGCTCCTGGGTGGCTCAGCGTCTGCCTTCGGCTCAGGTCATGACCCCCAGGGTCCTGGGATCGAGCTCCGCATCGGGCTCCCTGCTCGGCGGGAAGCCTGCTTCTCCCTCTCCCAATCCCCCTGCTTGTGTTCCCTCTCTCAATGTGTCTCAAATAAATAAAATCTTAAAAAAAAAAAAATAAGAAAACATTGTTCAAAAAAGAAAAGAATGTTCATATCTTATTTAAAAATACTCTATTGTTGAAAAGTGCTAACCACCATCTGAGCTCTCAGGGAGCCATGATCTTTTTGCTGGTGGACAGTCTTGCCTGATGTTGATCTGCTGACCCATCAGGGTGCTGGTGGCTGAAGGCTGGGTGACTGGCCATTTCTGAAAATA
>NC_138382.1:335322-355355 GCF_054177405.1 Leptonychotes weddellii
ACCGATCACAGATCACCGTAACAAATGTAGTAATAACAAGCTTGAAATATTGTGAGAGTTCCCAAAATGTGACACAGGACACGATGTGAGCAACTGCTGTTGGGAAGATGGTGCCAATGGACTCGTTCCAGGCGGGTTTGCCGTCACCCTTCAGTCTGTAAGCAGTGCAGCATCTGCAGGGTCAGTAAAACAAGGCGGGCCTGTACCCATGTCTGTACGTCTGCGTACAAACCGTGAGCTGGCGCCAGTATCTTCCCTTCCGGTCCAGCTCCCCAGTGTCACTCTGGCCTCCCCCCACACATTTGTAGCACCAGGCTCTGAGAAATCTGGCTCTCCTGACCCAGTGCTAGGCCCCACAGTAAGTAGCTTGGTTATTACTGACGTGTAACACAGTGGAAAACAAACCTACTCACTGGATTTTCAGTATTTGTCCCTTCTATTTTGTCTTTAGCCTGAAGGTATGTAGTCAAAATACTGTGTTTAAGGGTTACTTGGATTAAATTTGTTTCCTTTAATGTGTTATGTTATTCATTTGAAATGAAATTAAGTTTCTAATTGTAGGCCAATTTTGTTTTATCTTATCCTTGCTGATTCTATTTATAAATGTTTGTTTACCTGTGTGAAATATAACCTTGTTCTAAAATCAAATCTACACAGAAAGTGTGTACTCAGAGAAGTCCCACGCCCTCTTGTCCCCCGCCTCCCAGTGTCCATCTCTCCCTCCTTCCCTCCCCTGGTTCCTTCTGTGATTGGTGGGTAACTAGTCTCCATTTTTAAATTACCTTTGCTTGAGTTTCTTTTCCAGAAACACAAGTAAGCTGATGCAGGTATGTTTTCCATCTCTCTCTTTCTTGGATGAAAGGCAGTACGCTGTAGATACTCTTGCACTTTTTTTTCATATATTCTGGAAATCACTTCTTACAGTCCGTAACAGTCTTCTTCATTCACTTTCACAACTGTGTAGTATTCCCTTCTGTGGATTTACCATACTTCACTTAACCTCTCTTCAGCATATGGGCAGTTAGATTGTTTCCAGAATTTTGCATTTGCAAGCAGTGCTTCAGTGATGCTGCATATGTTTTTTCTTCCTTTTGGAGGTATATCTTTAGGGTAAAAACCTAGAAGTTGATTGCTATGTCACGAAGTAAATGCATGTTTGGTTTTGTTTGACGTTGCTTAACTCCTATCCAAAAACATTATACCAATTTGTATTCCTCCCAGCAATATATGAAGGTCTCTGATAGCCCATGGCCTTGTCAGTGGTATATTTTGGTGTAACAGTTTTAATTTTTGTCCATCAGGTAGGTTAAAATTTGTATCTCAGTGTAATTTAAATTTACATTTCTGTATGTGTGAGATTGAATATCTTTCCATATGTTTAAGGATCATTTTTATATCACTTTTTGAATTGTATGTTCATATCTTTTGCTGGTTTTTCCAGTGGATTTTTATTCAGTTTCTTTTTCCTGGGTCTTTATGTGTTATAAATTAGAGATATTAACTTTATTTCTCTCAGCTTTCAGTTTTGTTTGCCTTCATTTGTGATGCTTTTTCCCATGAAAAAGTTTGATTTCATCAAGTCAAATTGATTGATCTTTTCTATTATTTTCTCTGGATTTTGAGGCATCCCACTCCCAGATTATCATTCCGTATTTGCATGGTTTCACTTTTTACTTTTAGACCCTAATTTATACAATGAGGGATTTGTTTTTCTGTGTAAAGTATGGATCAAATTTTATCCCTTTTCAGTTGACTACTCAGTTGTTCAATACCATTTAAAAAATTTTTTTAGGGGCGCCTGGGTGGCTCAGTTGTTAAGCGTCTGCCTTCGGCTCAGGTCATGATCCCAGGGTCCTGGGATCGAGCCCCGCATCGGGCTCCCTGCTCCGCGGGAAGCCTGCTTCTCCCTCTCCCACTCCCCCTGCTTGTGTTCCTTCTCTCGCTGTGTCTCTCTGTGTCAAATAAATAAATGAAATCTTTAAAAAAAAAATTTTTTTTAAGTTTTTATTTATTTAAGATTTTATTTTATTTGACAGAGAGAGAGTACAAGCAGGGTGAGTGGCAGAGGGAGAGGGAGAAGCAGATGCCCTGCTGAGCAGGGAGCCCCACGAGGGGCTCGATTTTAGGACCCTGGTAATATGAACTGATCCGAAGGCAGACGCTTAACCGACTGAGCCACCCAGGCGCCCCTAAATTTATTTAAATTTCAGTTTGTTAACATATGGTGTAATATTAGTTTCAGGGTCCAACACTCTTTTTCAAAAATACCATCGTTAAGGTGCCTGGAGGGCTCAGTTGGTAGAGCATTGGACTCTTGATCCCGGGGTTGTGAGTTGGAGTCCCACGTTGGGTGTAGAGTTTTTCTTAAAACCTTTAAAAATGCCATCTTTGCTTCAGTGATTTACAATGCCTTCTTTATTATATACTGAGTTTCTACAGGTATTTCTGTTTCTGAACTTCCTATTCTGTTTGTGCACCAGTATCACACGTATTTTAGGATAGATACTTTGAAGTATGTTCTCATGTGTGGTATGTCTTGTTTCCGTGGATACATGTCAGTTCTCAGTGACTTCCTGGCTATTAGTGGAGGTTTGATTTTTCTACATGAACTTGAGAATCAACCTTACCAGCTTTGTA
Source organism: Leptonychotes weddellii (assembly GCF_054177405.1). Lineage (NCBI taxonomy): Eukaryota > Metazoa > Chordata > Mammalia > Carnivora > Phocidae > Leptonychotes > Leptonychotes weddellii. The sequence goes on from NC_138382.1 coordinate 337,960, forward strand.
AAGAAGTTTATTGTTACCAATTTAGGCAGAACTGACATCTTTATGATACCGAGTCATCCTATCCAAGAGCAAGGGATGTCTTTCCAATTAGTGTGCGATTTTTTTTCATGTTGTCGTGTGAAACGCTATTCTTTTTTTTTTTTTTTTTAAAGATTTTATTTATTTATTTGACACAGAGAGAGAGAGCACAAGTAGGCAGAGCAGCAGGCAGAGGGAGAGGGAGAAGCAGGCTCCCCGCTGAGCAGGGAGCCCGACACGGGGCTCGATCCCAGGACCCCGGGATCATGACCTGAGCTGAAGGCAGCCGCTTAACCGACTGAGCCACCCAGGCGCTCCCTGAAACGCTATTCTTTGACAGAGCAAAAATAAACCAAGTAGACAGGAACTGTTAAGGAGGACTTTGTTATTTGTTATTTATACATTCTCTATTGTTTTCATAGAAATGTGTATTATAAATATTTATGTATTTAGCCATCTCTGTGTCTTCTGTAAATTTCTCGAAGTTAAGAATTCATTTTATGTCCCTTATCCTCAGGCTGCACATAGTATTTGCAGATCGCTGTCGTTAAATCACTGTTCTGGAATTGCCTTTCTGTAGACAGAGGCACACGCTTTGTACTTGGTTGTTCTTGAATGTTTCCGTCTGCGTTTCTCACTCGTAATGTGGGGTGGCAATGGCTATCTTCCTCAGGGGAGAAGAAAGCCCACTGTTTGAGTTTAACGTATCCCGAGGCCATCTTTAATACCGCAAGGAATAAAGTTCCATAGTAAGCTATCTATTAAAGCTCCTAATGAGATAATTAGATGAGAGGGTATGCACACTTACCATCATTTTCCTTCTTGAGGGGCGGTGGTGTTACACGCTCATCTTTTTGTAATTGAAGACTTCCCTCTTCCGGTATTATCATAGTTTCTTTTTCCTATTGGAAAAATAAAACTTTGTTATCAGGTCTGAAAACGTCTAATTTTGACCATAAAACTTAAGGTCATGGGGCGCCTGGGTCCCTCCGCAGGTTGAGCCTCAACTCTTGGCTTCAGCGCAGGTCGTGATCTCAGGGTCCTGGGATCGAGCTCCTCGTTGGGCTCCGCACTCAGCAGGGAGTCTGCTTGGGATTCTCTCTTCCTCTCCCTCTGCCCCACCCCGCCTCTGCCAAATAAATAAATAAATCTTAGCAAAAAACCCAAAACACCGTAGGGTCACAGTTAGTGTCATTTCCTTTGCACTGCAATAGGGTTTGATACGTAATTCCATATCATCATTCATTAGCTTGTAAGGTAAATATTTGTGTAGCTTGTTTTCACTCCAGACTGTCAACTCCTTGAGTAAAAGAACCAGGTCTGTTTTATTGTTTTATCTCCAAAAGCCGAACTCCGTGCCTCCTAAATGTTGACTATATTGAAATTCCAAATGGAAGCTGGAGGGAACTCTGACTCAGAATGAAAGTTTTTCTGAAGTGGAACCTGAAATGAGATCATATTTATCAAGGGAAGTTCTTTAATTATTCTTTATGGTCTTGTCTTAATTGAGTTCAGTTCCCGATGCCAGATTCTACCCTGTTAAGCAGGATTGCAGCACTAGTCACGCCGCATGTGCAGGGCACTGAGCAAGCTTTTGGTCTCTTCTGCAAGTGACCCATCATTACCTACATGCCTGCCCTGCACCGGGTCCTTCCCTACCCACCCCACGGGGAACCCCAGTCCAGAATGTTAGCCCTGGCGTCTGTATCACTCTTTCCTGTCCTGGGAGGGAACGTTTTCTGCCATTAGATTTGATGTAGATCGCGTGGGGCCCCAGTCTCTACCCTCTGAAAACATGTTCCCCTTTCATCTCCATCTTGACTTCTTTATCCTCCCATGTGAGTTCTGCTTGAGCAGCCCCTCCACTCTGAGTTTGTGTATTAAGTGCTGTTGAATTCTTCTCCACTTCACAAATATCTTGGTCCCTACATTTATATGAAGAGCAGAGACTTCTAAAGCAATGTGAAGAGAAAAAGCAAGAACTTACTATTTTTTAGGGAGCACGGAAGTTTGAAATTATTTTTTTAACTGAGAGATTCCAATCATCGATGTAAGCCAATAGCTTATTGTTATGATAGGCCTTTTTTAAAAATTCTGAAGCTGTGACTAGTGATACCTATCATTTTTGTCTTAATGTTGGGCAAAAATAATGCTAGCATATTAACCAACTCCATTGAAAGAAATTATAGTGTTAACATTTGGTGCTGTGTACTAAAAAAAAAAAAAAAGAAAAAAAAGACAATCAACATTGTTATATATTTGGCTGCGTTTCTCATTTTCCATTGTGTGCGCGCACACACACAGAGTAGGCAGGAGCAGATACTTATGTGCTGGGTTAACTTTTTCCTTACCCAGCATTCATTTCTTTGTGCCAAGAAAACCACAAGTAATTACTCAGCTCATGCAAGTGGAGTATGAAGGATGTGATATGAAGTCATCCCTGCAGAGTATTAGCTAATGACAATTACAGTCACTTGGTAAAAATTGATAGAGTCTAAATTGTTGAAACTCATTAAAAATTAAGCCCCACATTGAGGAGTTTTTCATTTTTCGGTACCATGCATAGTTGGCATGTGTAAGTTTTTGTGAAATGCTATGGACACCAAAATAAGCAGTATTTATTTCCATGAACCACTTCTTCCTAAAATAATAAACCTTAGGCTGGTAATCCAAGATTATTTCTCTTAATACACATTTCTCCTATTTTATTTTGAGACAATATAATACACAAATGTAGGGCGTTGTATAACATTGCTTATAAATCTTCAACCAGTAAGATATCATCTTAAAGTTTAGTTTTTTAAATTTTGTGTTGGTTGCTATAGATACTGTTTGGTTACCACAGGTAACCATGGGAGGCATGCATACTTTAAAAATATAATCTTGGGGACAGTTATTTTGAATTACTTCCAGTCATTTAAAGTGCTGTTTCTTTCCCCTTACCTTATCAGACACATTAAAAAACAAAAACATGTATTTAAATGGGTGACTGTTTTCGAAGTTAAATTTAGAGTAGAAATAAAATACCTTAATATTTTTTCCATCCAGATATTTATCCTCCAAGTCTTGACTAAACAAGGTTTCTTCAAAATTATCTGTTCCATAATCATAGGGCTTGCGTGGGTCCTGCTGAGTCGGTGCTGCTGGCATTATCAGAGGCACAAACAGGAGCAGGAGAAGTATAGACGGCAGAGTCTTCATTTCAGCAAAAATCAAGGTGACTGGAAGTTAATAAGCTAGTGGCCTGCTAACTGGGACAGTGCTCTCTTTTCCCCTGGAAGTAAAGCGCAGACCATCGAAGCAATATTTAAAAGCTTAGAGGACTTTTGGCAGGGTGTACTCAGTAGGGGCCAGGGAACGAGGATTTAACCCTTAGTGATCTTTAATTAGATGCTAAAAGTTTTCAAGTATCAGTGACATTCTTAAAAATAGTTTCAGAAAGTGGTCTTATTTATTTTTCTGTCAAAACCCAAGCAATGTTGATAATTTCAGTTTGTTAATAATTAGGTGCCTTAAACAAAGGTATATGTGTGCAACTGAAATCTTAGGATACCTGTAGTATAAATAGTTAAAATGAAGACTCATGATCCTGTCTCATGTGAGTTAAAAATATCGTATTTCAACTTTGCTATTTTATAAGAACTCTTGATTTGTAATGGTATGAATAGAAATAACTTCTAGGAGTTTTAAAACTTAAACTTCAAATTGAAAATGAAGAGTAGTCATTTACACTTATTTTTAGGTGATAAAGCATATAGGAAAACCCATAATATTAATTTTCTTAGTTTTGTAATTTTCACTGATATCATTATTTTTAGTTAACAGCATTGCTTTTTAAATTTAAACTATGAATAACACAGATAGTATTGCAGACTAGAAAAAATACAGAATTTAACCAAGGATTTGGGGGACGGGGAGGGGGAAGATTCTCTTAGGGTTATCAGTGATGCACATTTCAGACTTCTTCTTAAGTAACCTCAGACAGGATCACTCAGTTGCTGGTGCTGCATCGTACATGCTGGCTTGTCAAAAATCAGTGGCTAAAACGCCTGGCTTTTGACTTACGCAGCAAGGCTCTTGCCTGTAGGGATGTTAAAGTTATGCAGTGACATATTTAAGTGCTTGTTACAATTGTTCAAGGTAACTGAAACTTAAAAAATTAGAGGTGGCCTTTGCATTTATCAAGACTGTTCGATGAATCACATCTTAACAAGCGATATTTAAAATAATATGTGAAAGAAGAGCCTACCGTTGTAGCTTTTTTGAAGCTTTTTGTGGTTTTCCTCAATAGAAGTTCATGGCTGTGTATTAGCCCCAAGTGGTAGGTGAAGGAGGAAGGCTGTGGATCAGTTTCAAACTGCTGCATGGAGTTTCAGGGCCCAGCAGCTTTAAATGCAGTTTGCATGTGGTGGAGATCCTGGCCAACATTCTTTCTCTGGGGTGAATTGTAGTGTGCTGTACTGGAGAGCTGTGCTTAAAACATTTGCATCTGCCGTGCTTGGTCTGCTTCTACTAAGGACTGTAAGCTCGTGTTATTTTTATCTTGTGTAATGAGCACTAAGGTTTCATGAATATTATTTGTGAAGATGACATAGCTTTAAAGTCATGCTTTTTATTTTAATGCTTTCCCAGGAGATAAAACGTACGCTTTTTCAACAAAATAAAAGACCAAACCAAAGTCTAGTCTGTGCTCTTAATTTTACGAGGGGTAAAAATATTGCTCCAGTACCATAATTAGCATATAGCCAAGAAATTTCCAGTGTAAAAATTAGTTTTAGCATAAATTATCTTGCAGTTAAATCAGTTGGCCCCCCCCTTTATTTTAGTTACGTATGATAAATATCCAAGTCTGATAAATCAGCTTTTAAAAAACACGTTTGATTTGTAATTTGGAGTTTGATGGTAAAAGATACATTTGCTAAATTAAGGAAACTATAAAATTTTTTTTGTGATTTTTGAAAGTTTAAATGGTATTTTTATTTTTATTTATTTTTATTTTTAAAAATTTTTATTTAACAGAGAGCGAGACAGCGAGAGAGGGAACACAAGCAGGGGGAGTGGGAGAGGGAGAGGGAGAAGCAGGCTTCCTGCGGAGCAGGGAGCCCGATGCGGGGCTCGATCCCAGGACCCTGGGATCATGACACGAGCTGAAGGCAGACGCTTAACAACTGAGCCACCCAGGCGCCCCTGAATGGTATTTTAGATAACTATATGACCATCGTAAAGATTCACTTTCATTTTATCACTCTTTGGTGCACTCAGCACTCAAGGTAACATTTCTTTCTCCTCTAAACTAAAAATCCCATAAATATGGGTATGGATAAATATTTTATTACAAAACAGAAAAGAATACCAATTTGTTCTCTTTTCTATTCAAAATTGTCTGTAGGGTCTTTCAAATTAAAGCTTGGAAAAACTAAGACGTGAATGCTCATGATTTTATTTGAATGTGAATTATTTTACATTTACTTGTGATATTCTCTGGTTTTGGCTGATATAAATTGTCAGTTTTATGGCTTTAAGGATACAATAAAAACTTTAGAGTCTTTGCATATATCTAATAATGAAACAAATACTGATTTGTTTTGCACAGTGTGGCAGGTTTGTTGAGAAGTGAACAGGATAGATGTTAAATGTCAGATTTAAAGAGTCCTAAAGATTGGGTGTTTTACTAATGACACACACAGTGTGATCCTTTGTAACTTTCATAGAAAATTATCCTGTGAAGTATAATGTCTTTCCTTGGGAAGTCATGACCAGTGAATACAGTTTTATTGGCGTTCATCCATGGAGTAAGTTTTCTGGACACCAGTTTTCTGCCAGAAGTGCAGACAAATGCACTCAGACTCCTAAACTCCATTTTTCTCCTGGAGTACTTCCCTGGTTGGCAGTGATCTAACTTCTGTGGACCTCAGTGTCTTTATCTGCTGGGCTAGAATCTAGTCACTACAGAGCTTTTCAGCCTCAGCACTATTGAAATCTTGGAGTAGGTAGTTCTTTGTGGTGGGGGCTGTCCTGTGCATCGTAGGACATTTTGCAGCATCCCCGCTCTCTGCCCGCTAGACGCCAGTAGCATTCCTCCACCCCTCACCCCCATCAGCCATGGCAACCAGTATTTTCTCAAGACATTGTCCCTTCGAATGACCAAACACATACTTCTTACAAATCACAGTACGGCGTCCTTGAACGGGGATCCCTCACAGCCAAACAGTGATAAAAATCGAGAGATGCTGGTGCACGACAGAATCCCATTCAGTTATTAATAACTGTTCAGCCCATCATCAGATCTTATGAAAATGTCTCCCAGGGCGAGGCCACTCAGGTTTGCAGGCTTCTGTGCATTCTTGTCGGGTTCTAAAAGCGGGGTGGTTTCCGTAACGTCAGGCTTCACCCTTTCAGGTGTCTGGTGTAATCGAGCTGCTCTGAGCCTCTCTTGAGACGTCAGTGTAATACTGGATTTCCCTCATTACATCACCTACTACGTCTTGTTCTCTGCATTTGTACCCAAACCGCCCCATCTCAGGAAGGGGTGTTGGGTCCGGCCACGGTGCTGGTCTGGGTGCAGGCAGCACTGCTAGTGGGTGAGTCTGACCCTCTCAGTCCACGTCTGTTCAGGCGAGTTACACAGATGCAGAACTGGAGGTGCGTCCTTGGCACCAGGCAGGGTGGCTGCCCTCCCTGTTAGCCCCACCGTTAGCCCCACTTTTGCCAGGCGACCCCTGGAAGTTCTGACAGAAAGGCTGGAAACATGGAATTGTCCCCGCTCCCAGCCCTTGTAGTTGCAGCCCTGGTCCCCTGACCGCTGCATCCATTGGTGATGTGGGGAAGGAAGACCACTGTCCCTTTCTGCCCCGCTTTCCCAGACCCGCGAGAAACGCAGGACTGTATCCAGTGGGGACGCTCCTCCAGCCCCACTCATGTTCACGTGGAGTGTGAGCACACTTGTGAAGGCTTGTAAGCCAGCCCTTCATATTTTTATCTCCCCCGTTTTAGACAACCAGTGTTTTAATTACTCATTCCAGTTCTCTATAAAACTCTTTCTCTGAGCTATTTCTCTCTGCTGGTTGTTGGACATCATGTGAGTTCCTTGGTCTGAGGAGATGACAGTTGGCTGTGGAATATCTTCTTTTCTGGTTTTCTGTATCTCTCTGAGCATTTGCATCTATCACCAGGTCACCAAAGCCCAGGCCAGAGTCAGTAGCTCTTCCTGTCAGGACCCCTTTGTAGCCCCCAGGGCTACCACATGAGTCTGCGTTGCCAGCCATGTTCAAGACCACGGTCTCTGCCACACGGCCACCTATAGTCTCTGTCTCTCTTGTTGCCAGAACAGATCATATTGGCATTTTATACCTCAGAGGGTGCAAGAGATTCTAGCTTCAGCCCATCTCCACACTGCTGCAGTCCCCCCACACGCACTCATTTCGTGGGCCCAGGCAGCCATCTCTAGGGAGCGCATGGGGATAGATGCATGTCAGATCCACTCATCTTCCAAAACTGGAAGGCAGGTTTTCTGGTGGGTGATTGACATGTCCAACATTAATACCCACAATTATTTCCATAAGACTGTGCCCCATATGGACATTCCTTTAATAGGCCAAGATCCCATTACTGTCCTACTGATCATATGGCTGGGCCATTGGCCACTGCCCGTGAGTCAGTAAACACCCACACAGAGGGGCTCTTAACATTGTTCTGTTCGTCCGTTGCTGCTAGGAAAACAGCATACAGTTCAGCACACCATGCTGATGTGTTTGTATATTCTTCAGTCAGAGTGGTGGCCTTCCAGACAGGATGTTGTTCATTCACCTTGGAACTGCTCTCCATAAACCAGGCAGCTCTTTGTTCTTGGTAGAGAGCTGTCCTATGGACAGTATGGACAGTAGAGTCCAGCAGCCCCTTTCGCAGCTCCAGAATCACTCCCCGGGGCCGGGGGGGGGGTCCCTGCTCATAAAAATCTCCTCCTTAAGTTCCCCACGCACTGCCATCCCCATTAGGGAGTTCCTCAAGCATCATCCTAGACATGGTATTTCAGGTTTCAAGACCCTTTTATGTCCTTCAGTCCTAGGGGTGGCTTCAATTAATAATGTCCAATAGCAAGGTAGTAAAGCCCCTCAAATATTAATTCTCTTGTCCAGAGTTCCTGCAGTCAGCACTGGGAGGCGCTCACAGGCTCTTGCCAGAGGCCCCATTCTAGGCTTCACAAAGGGCCATTGCGCAGAGAATTGTCCCTACCAGCACTCCAGCTTTGGAAGTTCCAAACACTTACCTTTACCAGTTTATTAAAGATTGTGACAAAGGATCTGAATCCACAGTGAGTTGAAGAGATGTATAGTGCAGTGTCTAGGGAAGGCACAAAGCTTCACGTGCACCCCAATTCTGGCATCTCCTGTTCAACTGGAAGCCCCCCTTTTATGGAGGCTTCTTTATGTAGTCCTAATTGACCAAGTCATTGGCCATTGGCCAATTCAACCTCTAGCCCCTCCCTCTCCCCTAAGATTGCAGGTGCCTTGGGACTGAAAACTTGATCTTCCTGGCAGCCAGTGCACCCCCCTCTTGAGGGGGTCCCCTAAAGTCATCTGCATTAACATAACAAAAGACACCTTAATCACTCTCTAAGCTTAGGAAATTCCAGGGGTTTTGGGAATTGTGGGCCTGGAACCATGAATGTGAAGACCCAATATATCTTTCTTATAAATCACAGTATCGCACCCTGGAGGGCAAAATTACCACCACTGAGAATCATTCAGTTACTAGATATTTATAGTCCCTTTTAGGCAACATTCTAGGATTTTATGGAAAGTCTATGATCTCCATCCCAAATCTTCTTATGCCTGAAGCCTAGTCATGTGGTCAGGTGAGATAAAGTGAGAACCCAAGTATTTACCGGACCAAAGGGTGAACTTTAATGGGGGAGGAGTTATGACCTGATGTGAGGAAGGATTCATGTTAAAAACTTACTGTACTTGTGAGTTTTTCCAGGTAGTACATAAATCCCCATATAGTAAATTCGCAGCCTAACTAAGCCTGTAAAGTAATATAAGTTCCATGTAATTTCCATGAGACTGTGATATTTACTTGCTAGGCATAGTTTATTTATTTAGGAATTTGGAACATATGAGAAACTTTAGGGTTTTTTTTAGCTGTTATGGTTTAATTTTGTTTCCAGCTGCTGTTATTCTTTATTTCCAAGAATTAGGGGGAAAAATGGATTTGGAATCAGGAAACCAGGGCTTTAGTTCTAGCCGTCCTTTGGGTCCTATGAATTCTTTGCAACAGTAACAGTATACAGGAGAGACTAGGTTTATTTCTTCTCTTTTTCCCCCTTGGAGTTGGTTAAGTGTGTTACATGATATGAACACATCTGCGCTTTATTTAGTGGTCCCAACCAGAGGAATAAAGGGAAAATGTAGAGTGTTTCAGGTAATATGTAAGTACAAGGTAAACATTCTCAACCAGTTTTATTGTGAGCAAATTTATGAAATAGACTTTATTTATATCCTTTCTAAAAGCTAATCATATATTATGCTTTTGTTTGTTAACTAAACCTGATGGGCTTTTGGAATATAGGTGAGGTTCAGTGGGGTGGAGTCTGGAACCCACAACTAAGAATTCTTGAGATATCTTTGGTGCAAAATGGTGGTTTATTAAAGCACGGGGACAGGACCCATGGGCAGAAAGAGCTGCTGCCCCCGGGCTGTGAGGGGTGGCTGATTACATACTATGGGGTTGGGGGTAGTTAGGAAAAAGGGAGGTTTCCAAAGAACTTTCATATGCTAAAGAGGACCTACGAGATACCAGAGACCTTGCCATTGTCAAGTTGAGGTTGTTGACCCCGCTAGTAAGGCGTTGACATTAAGATAGTTTGGAACTTCCTGGAGGAACATTAAACTCTGCCCACTTCAGTTATCTCTCAATGGGCTGCAGGGTATAAGGGCATTTAATTGTATCTACATTTCCTTCTGGAAGCTAGGTTATTGATGACAGGAATGCTTTGTTCTTGTAGATTGCTAAGACATTTGTAAACTGAGGGACACTCATGTCTTGTAGGATTGTGATCTCTGTAATTTAACTATTTTTCCTATAGGGCAGCCAGGAGTGCCAGAGGAATGTCACATATATCCCATGGGAGGCGGGGTTGTGGGGTGTCAGCTTCTGCTTTGTCCTCAGCTTGCCTTCTGTTGCCTCATCAAACCTGGTTCTGGACTGATTTGGATTCATTTGTCAGTGGTCACAAATACAGTTCAGCCTAGTAGCTAACTAATACTTCTAAGCGTAATGAGAAAATAGATGAATTTTCATTTTTTCCCCTGCTGTAAATATCAGATGAACTGGTTTTGTCTGTAGTTGTGGTAGATAATTGTGCAATCTTGATGTGCTACTTATGGAAGTAGTTACTTTATTCTTGAATTTCTCCTAAGGAAAGCATTGGGTTTCATTTTGTTTTTTAATGAGAAATACTTGGGGTGGGTATGAGTTCCTGAGGGCCATTTTCAAGTAGCAAAAGATGGTTGTTAACCTGCCTCCTCATTGGGCCCTGCAGCTGGGTGACCCATTTGCATACACACCCCTTTGGAGGGAGGAGCCAGAGCAGAGTTGAACCCTTCCAATTAGGCTGGAGGAGCTACTCTAGCCAGAGGAACCAGGGCACAGTGCCCAGGGAGGGGGTGGAGGGAACTGTGTTCCCCGCCCTGGCAGGCTGTCTAAGGGTGCTCTGGAAAGCTGAACTAGCAAATAGTGACCTGGAATATGTTTGTTTGGGGTGTAGGATGTAAGTACCCTCTACTCTCTCCCTAAGAAAACCTTTAGTAAAATCTCTCTTGTTCACTCATCTTTTGTACGAATAGAATCTTGGAAGGAACCACGAAGATGCTGGTTCCTTGCTAGGGTCCCTGAGAACACACCGAGGTCTGACATCTGGGGGCACTCAGATCTAGCAGGCTGCTAGGCTGGCCATGCTGAAGTACTAGTTACTGCTTGTTGGGTACCTGGAACTGGCATGCACTTTGTTCATTGCTCTGTTACATAGACGAATTCTCTTTATTCTTTTAGTAGCCCTAGGAGAACCAGCTTCCTTGTAGGAATGCGGAAAGGGGAGCTTCAGAGTTCCAGATCTTACTCTGGCATCTGGCTTAGGAGTCTCAAGTCTGGCTTCTGCCAGGGCTTATCAGATTTCACGTTCCTTGTTTCCAATTGCTAAATTGTGCAGTTTTATTCTTAACAAAGCCTGTTCTCTGGGGATTTTAAAATATCAATATAGGAGGATAAAAAGAAGCTCCAGAATTCTGAAAATTGGAGGGTTTTTTGTTTTTTAAACTGTGCAAGAGGTGAAAGAAGTAATGACCATGTCTTTATATTCATCTCACCTCGGGAGCTTGTTTCTCCACTCCTGCCAATCAGTTCCTGCTCACACATCAAGGTACCACCTCTTCTGGAAACCTTGAGCTACTTCACTGCGTCCTGACCAGAAATAAAGTTCGGATATCTGTCTGTGCTCCCATAGTCTTTTCAAAGTTACTGCCATGTTAGCATTGTATTTCTTTCTTCCTTGTGTTAGAATGAGTTGATCTTATTTTCTTCGGTAAGTTTTTTATTAACAGCTTTATTGAGACAATTCACACCTCATACAGTTCACCATTTTAAAATCTACGATTCAGTAATTTTTAGTATTTTTAGATTTGTACAGCCGTCACCACAATCAGTTTTAGAACATTTTTATTCCCTCAAAAACAGTCACTCCCACTTTCCCTCTCTTCCCCTCCCGCAGCCCCAGGCAACCGGGAATCTTTCTGTCTTTACAGATTTGCGTGTTCTGAGCATTTCATTTAAATGGAGTCATACTATGCGCAGTCTTCTGTGACTGAGTTTTCACCTCGTGAGATGTTTTCCTGGTTCATCTATTTGGTAGCATGACATATCAGCACTTCATTTCTTCTCTTAGCTGAATAATATTCCGTTGTGTATATATACCACATTTTAATTATCCATTTATCAGCTGATGGACATTTGGATGCTTTCCACTTTTTGGCTCCTAATGGATAGTGCTGCTCTGAACATTTGTTTACATGTTTCTGTGTGAACATATGTGTTTAGTTCTCTTGAGTATGTATCTAGGAGTGGAATTGCTGCATCCTAAGTGACTCTAAATTTTGAAGTACCAGACTGCTTTCCAAAACGGCTTCACCATTGGACATCCCACCAGCAGCATATGAGAGCCCTACTTTCTCTGCCTCCTTGCTGATAACATCTGTTCTGTGTCTGTCTTTTTGGTTCTAGCCATCCCAGTGAGTGTGGAAGGGTCTCTCATTAGGGTTTTCATTGGCGTTTCCCTGATGGCTTCTCATTAGATTTTAAATGGTTTTAGGTTAGAGATAGTTGTATCTTTTTCTGAAATACCCATAGGGGTATTTTCCAATATTAGCTCGTAATATTTAAATTTATAAGCCTATTTTTAAGAATTTCAATAAAGGGGGAGGTGGTCCTTAAATTTTCTCCCTCCCTTCCTTCCTTCCTTTTTTTTTTTAAACCTCTGTTGAAAGTGTGCTTTGTCCACATTACTAGCGTTTGCTCTGCTACCCTCACCCTTGTGTCTTGAGATGCCAAGGGTGCATGTACATTCTGCTTCTTGCCCTTATTGCTAACCCCTACACACCAAATGCCTTGATGAATGTTAATTAAATGAATGAATGGAGTGTTGTTTGTGTTCATTCTGAATGGCTGAGCTTGTCCTTGGGGACAGGTGGGTGTTTTGTTTCTGCTAATGCTAATAACTTACTCAAAGAAATAAAGAGCATTAGGGGCTTCATTTTACACTTTATCTCCAGCAAAATAAAGACTCGCCAGTTGAAAACTCCTACAATAAAGTTTTACTTGTCTGGTCCTGGCCTGTTGTCCACATTGTTAATGTTTATTGTTTGGGTTCCCTGTGTAGGTCGCCCCATCTCTCTTCCTCATCTGAGGAACTCTGTGAAATGTCAGCTGATAAGTCAGGAGAGCTCATCACAGCACTTCCATCACCTTTGTTACAAGGCGTACTTAAAATACTTCGAAATGATAGATTAAATAATAGGTGCGTCTAAGGTTTTAAAGAAGATATCAAAGCTTGTCCAAATTGTAAAGGAACTCTATTCAACTTTAGCACCAATTAAATAAATACTGGCTAGTGCACATACATGTTTCTACTATATCGTGCTAGGAAAATGGAAGTGTTTTAATAAAGCTGGTATATTGTTGTGTGCTAAATTAACCTTGTGAGCAAAGCAGTTATTTATTAGCAAATCTCTATGTAAACTACAACAACAACAAAAAACTTTCCCTGGTGAGTTTACTATAAAAACATTTATCTCAGGGCGCCTGGGTGGCTCAGTTGGTTGGGCGACTGCCTTCGGCTCGGGTCGTGGTCCTGGAGTCCCGGGATCGAGTCCCGCATCGGGCTCCCTGCTCAGCGGGGAGTCTGCTTCTCCCTCTGACCCTCACCCCTCTCATGCTCTCTCTCTCATTCTCTCTCTCAAATGAATAAATAAAATCTTTAAAAAAAAAAAAAATTTATCTCAGTTAAAATGGAAGACAGATTGTTTTGGACAATTGCTGAAATCTGCTAAAATATGGATTGTGATGAGACAATTTGGTGTTTTTTAGTTACCCAAATGCAGGTTTTAGAATTTTGTTGTTTTGGTGCTCTGAGAGAAATACAAAGACCTATTGATTTCATGAACCGACAAGTCTTGGAACCTTAGTAGAATGACCTCTTCTGAAAATCAGAAGCATCCTCTGTTGCTCTCAGTGGTAGGTGGGGATGGTGGATGGGAGGTGGATGTCATGGTGATAAGATTTCACATACAAGTGTGAAAGCTTTTCTGGAGATCAGGTCAAAGAAAAATAATTGACTCCTAAGTGAATGGCTGTGCGTTACAGGAACATAAGCCTGGGCATCTCAGCTCTGACCTCCTCTAGTTCTTGACTTCTAGTGCTGCTGCTTTCATCACTCTTAGAACAGTTAATATCACTAGCGATGGCATACTTGCTTTTTTCCTCAGCTTGATAATACTTTATGTTTAAAGTTTAGTTTTTTATTCCCACTTATGATTCTAATTTGTATTTCTAAAGACTTATGTCATTTTAAGTAAGTTTGAATCCTATGTAATGATGCAAATGTTAAATTAAATTCAGTCTGATCTTATACGTGATTCTGGATACATTACTGTGAGCCTTCCATGTTTAATTAAATTAATATTGAATAATAATATTGTATAAAATCATAAACGTATACCTATATTGTTTCTTGCCATTCTTGACTTCCATAATAGTGAGGGTCAGTGTTTTCTTCTGTTGCTTCTTGTTCTGGACCTTCTTGGTGATCATCATGTTCTTCACTATCAGCATCATCCTGAAATCTCCTGAAAACTTGGGTCTTCAGTTGTATTGTTTGACCATTAGTGCTTCTTTGCTCACCATAATAAATAGTGTGTATATGAGGGAAGCAGAGGGAAACGTATGAGCTTATTGGCTCTTTTAGCTTATTTTGGTCCATACGAATGTACGTTAAGTGGTGGTAATGCAGTGGGTCAACAGATGGACATATCACTGTAACATTGATATCTGAAAAATACAAATTAAAGATTAATCCTGCTGCATTACATCTAGAATCCTACATTGGATTTTATTAAAATATGAGATACAGTCTTATTAAAATACTTATAGGTAGAATTAGGTTTAATTGGTTTTTACAGTAATCAAATAATAAAATGAAGAAAATGAAACTACAGATGAGTTATATGTTCAAAGTAAATGATGGCTTTCAGAGCGCATCTGTCCTGATGAGCACTGGGTGATGTGTGGAAGTGCTGAGTCACTGTATTGTCCACCTGGGACTCACACAGCACTGTGTGGTAACTATACTGGAATTAAAATTTTAAAAAACGGTGGCTTTGTTGGCTATTTATTTGTTACATAATAAATTCTTAGTAGAAATCTCAAAAAGAAAAAAGTAAAAATCACCTATAGTCCCAACTACTCAGGATACTCCTATTTTTTCATATACTCTGCAATACTACTTGTCAGTGTTCAAGGTGATAACATTTATTAGAAAACACTATAAAACTTTAAAAAAAAAAAAAACAAGACTATAAACTTGGACGCCTAGGTGGCTCAGTCAGTTAAGCTCTCCTGCTCCCCCTGCTTGTGCTCACTCTCTCTGTGTCAAATAAATAAATAAAATCTAAAAACAAAAAAAGAAAGAAAGAAAATAAAACTTTATAGCACACCTTCCTGAGGCCAGCTTTGGCCATTTCCCTAGCTACTTCAAATCAACTATTTTTATGTAAAGCATAGATTTGTTTTTAAAGATTGATTCTTTAAAAGGTCAGCATAGGGCCCCTGGGTGGCTCAGTCTGGGCTCAGGTCATGATCCCAGGGTCCTCGGATTGAGTCCTGCATTGGGCTCCCTGCTCCCAGCGGGGAGTCTGCTTCTCTCTCTCCTCCCCACTCATGCTCGCTCTCACTCTCTCTCTCTCTCTCTCAAATAAATAAAAATCTTCAAAAACATTTTAAAAGGTCAACATACTATTCTTTTTGTCTTTAAAAAAGATAATGAAATTTTACATACTTTCAATTTCATTATTTTCTATGTATAGGTGTTGTAAATTTCTTGGAATATAGAATGCTTGCTTCAGTTTGTTGTGTCCAACATTGAGCTCTATAAGGTTGGAAAGATTAAAAATATTATATGGGATGTCTTGTAGTTTGTTGTGTGACATTCGTAGAGCCTGAAGTTTGGGAAGTTCATTGAAGTAATTTTCTGGTATAGAAGAAATTGAATTATTTTCTAAAGACAGGTACATAAGCGAAGAAGGCAGACCAGGAGGCATTGATTCTAATCTGTTATTACATAGGTTGAGCTGCATTAATTTTTCCATTTTGGCAAGTATTTTTTCTTGTAACATGGAATCCTCAAGATGATTATAACAGAGATCAAGCATTGTCAAGTTTACTAGCCCATCCATGGCATTTGTCTGCAACCTGGAGATCTCATTGTAGCCAAGAAGAAGTCTTTCCAAAGACTTAGGGAGAGGAAATGGAAATTCTTCTAGATTGTTATGCTGTAGGTGAAGTTGTAGTAGATTTGACAACTTAGCAAACACACCGTGATCAATCTTTTGAGATGTAATTTTGTTGTGGCTGAGGTTGATTTCTTTAAGATGAGTTGCATTGATGAATGAATCTGCAGTCACAGCCTCAATTTCATTGAATTGAAGGTAGACCTGCTGTATGTGTGCTGGGACACGTGGGATAGTCTTGAGTTTGCGATTTTCACAGTACATTGATGATGGAAAATTGGGTGGACAGAAGCATTCAGTGGCACAGCCTAACACATGCTGATGAAAAGGAATTTGAAAGTCCTCATTTGGATGAAATTGGAATTCTGGTTGGTAGACATCATCTGGGTCTTGATCATAATCTTCATCCCATTGATAATTTTCATATTGGCAATATACTTTGACTCCAAAAAAGAGGAAGAGGACACATGCTGGACTTAAAAAGCCCATGTTCTTTTTTTGTCCTATTACAAGGAGGAAGCAAATATATTGTGGGAGAAGTGAGTAAATCCTAGAATAATTTTTGTGTAATTAACAGTTACTTAAAATGCATAATATATATATCTGTATTGAAATATATAAAAGAATGTCCAGAATAAATGGGCAACGCTCAAACCAAAATTAATGTTTAAGTACCAATAAGGTGGTATTAAAAAAAAAAGTCTCGTTTTGCATTGAACCAGACTATATACCCATCTTTGAAGAGAATCCTAGTTTGTCTTGCTTACTATAGATATACAATGATAACTTGACCTCTCTCAGCCCCAAAGCTGGGTGGGTACTCCCTCCACTAAAAATGTTGAGTGTTCCACTAACTATTTGGTCCCTTCAGTGATGGTCACTACCTATGAGAGGAGACATTCTTGGTCCTAGTTAATATTAACCAACATTTTCCCACTGCAGCTTCTGTTTGTGGATGCTCTTTTCTGCCCTTGGAAAAGCATGAAACATTCCCTTTTATGTAAGAGCTTGAGATATTAAAAATAGCTATCATCTTTCCTCTTAGTGTTTCTGTCCAAGCCTGACCATGACTTCAGATTTTCCCCCAATGAAACCATTTCCAGAATCCAATTATTTTGTCTCTGACTCCACTTGAATAACTGCCTCAAATCCCAAATACACACAATATTTACAGTCTATAAACTTTTAGCTTCTAATAGGTTATTCTATACATTTTTCTTTCTTTCCACTAATATTTTTGAGTTTAAGTCCTAGAAAAACAGATACTGAAAACGCACTGTCTTGTCTCCCAGGAGTTGAGGTCTGGTGGAGACTCAGAAAGACAGG
>NC_138382.1:355455-363469 GCF_054177405.1 Leptonychotes weddellii
CCTGGGTGGCTCAGTTGGTTAAGCGACTGCCTTCGGCTCAGGTCATGATCCTGGAGTCCCAGGATCGAGTCCTGCATCGGGCTCCCTGCTCGGCAGGGAGTCTGCTTCTCCCTCTGACCCTCCTCCCTCTCATGCTCTCTGTCTCTCATTCTCTCTCTCTCAAATAAATAAATAAAATCTTTAAAAAAAAAAAAAAAAAGACAGGCACAGTACAGGGAGTAGTAGGAGGTGTGTAAGGGGTACGATTTAAAGAGGGGAGCACTCAGCTTGAGAAAGACCGTTAACTTGAAGTTGTGAGTGGTGGATGGTGTACTGGATGAGGAGCCTGAAGACCTTTATTTCCCACCCGTCACTTAGGATGGTCAAGCCACTCAACATGTCTGCCTCTTGCCTCATCAAGAAAATGAGAAATGTAATTGCTTGCCTGCTTATCTCAACTGGTGCTTGTGACAGTCACGTGAGATATGCATGTAAAAGTTCTTTGCAGATTAGAAAGTGATCCAGATGGAATAAGTTTGTTATTTAGGTAAAGGTTAAAAGGGGGAAAAAAAAAAGAATCATACCTCTTTGATTCTGAGGCTATTTTTCTCTACCTCTCTCATTCAGGGTTTCATGAGAATTAATGTAACATGTCCTTGTGTGTCTTGAACTGACTGATTTCTATTCCATTAGCCATTAGAGTAGTACAAGCTATTTTTCATCATTGGGATAATTGAAAAAATATCTAAATCATTGTCTGTGACAGACCCCATTTGAGAAAGTCTACCCTAGATCCTAACATCCTAGATTCTTGTTTATTTTCTTGTCAGAAACTAAAAAATGTGTAGAATGTAATTATGTGTTAATGTGGGATTCGGAATTGATATTTAAGTAGAGTCAGGGACCCTTGGATCTTTTCTCCCCTCCCGTGCGCCCAGAGCGTCGGCCTTGTCGTTACCAGTGTGCAGCTCCTTCACACCCTAACCTGTGTTTATAACTTAATCCACATAGTAGCTCCAACTGTAGTAATTCCTCAGTTTCAGTGGGACCTAAATATGTGGATCCCACTGTGTTTTCACTGCCCTTCGTTTGTACCTCCAGTGCACTCAGTTCCTCTCAGTGGCCTGGACCCCACAGCCCATCACTGTTGTCACTCATTTACACAGGCCCCAGACCCTCTGCCCTTTTTATCCTTATACTCTATCAGTAAACTCCAACCCTGTTCCTTCAGTTGTCTGTAAGAGAAAACAGACCACGCCAGCTGGTCTCACTTTAAATTCATGACCACTCATTGCTGCTCAAGGACGTGTCCTTACTGCATTCCTTTTCCCTTGCTCTTAGACAAGCCTCTGAAGCCTCATTCCCCACCAGTTGGGATGATGACCTTGCTGCTGCTGCCCTTTTTTTTTTGACCAAGAAGATAGGATCAAACAAAACGATGATTGACTCATATATATGTTTTGTTATATTTAATCTCATCCCTACCTACAGAATATATCAAAATAGCAGTGGTTTGATCTTTTAAAACAACCTGTGATTTTGAAACTCATAGTTTTCTTTTACAAATCTAAGTAGACTACGTGCATTGTTTTCCTTTAGTATCCGTGAGATTCATGGAGGATGTGACATTTGAACTAGACTTTGAAGGAATATTAGGGTTCTCATAGAGGAGGACCGGGAATATTTCCAGATAGAAGAGATGAGCAAAACATGTAAGCAACAAAGAGTAGGGTGTTTGGAAATTAGTGGTTAGCTATTGAAGGAGCAAAATAAGACTGTCACAGCTAATCTGTACCAGAATCTAGAGGGCCTGAATTCTGACCTGTGGGATCTGCACTCAGGGAATGAACACCTAATTTAATTCATTAAGGTAGTTGAGCCATGATCTTCACACTGCGTTGTTCGTGGGTGAAGTAGGAGAAGGTCCTGGAGGGAGTGTGGTCTCCCCGCAAAGGACAGTGGTCAGTACTGGCTAACCCAGGGTGCCGGGAAGCTCCCACTGGGTCTGCTGCCTTAGTGACCGGTGCTAGACGTGTGTGTGAACATGGCTAGTCAACCACCTTACAAGTAGTTACTTAGTTTGGTTGAGTTAACTTCAGTGAATGGACTGCAGTTACTTCTGGGGGTGAGGCACTGTATTTGGTGGGGAACGCAGAGGTGAAGGTGTGAAGATGTGGTCCCCTCTATAAAGAGCATACAGTTTATGGGAGAGACCCAATATGGCAAACCATATTCTCAGACAAGGGGAAATAAGGTTTACCGCCTAGACCCCAGTGCCGTGGGTTCAGTGGCTTAACCCTGCTTGGGGCAGACAGGGAAGTCTTTGTAGTATCATTTGGTCCAGATCTTGGGAGATTAGCAGGAATGGGTATAGAACATCCTATACATTTTACTCACTAGTTGATAATATTTTATGTGTTAATTTGTAGTATTTATGGTACTCATTATAATGGAGCATACTAACTTTTTAAAGTACATGTCCTACTTCACTTCAGTCTCACTGCACCACGGGGTTCTACTGTAAGGTTGCTATGTCTCACCAAGGTATGCGTAGAAGCAGGACAGAGACCTACAGCTGCAGGGGTGCGGGGTGGTTAGACACGGAGGGAGTCTCAGAAGCTGACTGTTACACAGATGAACTTTGAAATGAGCATTGCTTATCAGAGCTCTGAATTTCATCCTTGTATTAAGAACAGTAGCAATAATCAATTAGTAACCTTACATTTGAGAATGAAAGTCATGACTCTATTCAGCGATTATGAGAAATTATTGGGGGAAAAGGAGACCTGGGTGATACTTTTGATACTGCACTTAAATGCATCCCTTTGAATTGGGATCAAGACCTCATTATGGGAGTCTCCCTGAAAATAAAGGGATTCTTTAGTGTTGGCCGCTTTTGGTCTTCCTGGCCACCTATGAAGACAGGCTTTCCCTAAGGACAATTTCTTTTTTTTTTTTAAAAGATTTTATTTATTTATTTGAGAGAGAGAGACTGAGAGAGAGAGAGCATGAGAAGGGGGAGGGTCGGGAGGGTCAGAGGGAGAAGCAGACTCCCTGCCGAGCAGGGAGCCCGATGCGGGACTCGATCCCGGGACTCCAGGATCATGACCTGAGCCGAAGACAGTTGCTTAACCAACTGAGCCACCCAGGCGCCCCCTAAGGACAATTTCTCTTCTGAATCATCCCCTGAGGACCTTGGCTCTGCAGCCCAGCCTGATGCCACTTCCTTTGACCAAGTCCAGTTTTCTGGTCTGAAATCAACCCTGTCTCCATCCACAGGCCCATTGTTTCCTATTCATCTTAGTCTTCAACTTCATGCCTGGTGAGTTTCCCTGTTATAATGACCTCTTACTTCTTTTTTTTTTTTTTTTTATTCTTTGTTAATCCCCATACATTACATCATTAGTTTTAGATGAAGTGTTACATGATTCATTGTTTGTGCATAACACCCAGTGCTCCATGCAGAATGTGCCCTCCTCAATACCCACCACCAGGCTAACCCATCCTCCCACCCCGACCTCTTACTTCTTTTTATCCAAATTTTCCAGTCAACTGATCTCTTCCCAGCCATTTGCAAAGCACATTTTTATTACTTCTGCCTTTCCTGGTCTACAGTTTATGCCTCATTCTCTATAGGATAGCTCATAGCAAAACAGTTACACTCACCGTCAGCCCTCCCACTTCCTGACCTAATTTCTGGCAGAATCTAGAACAATGCACAGTGTGTAAGTGCTCAAACATTTGTTGAATGGATGATTGGATTAATAAATTACAGATTACATCCTGTTATTGATGCTTGTCGCTACTAATGCTGATTATTTCTAGGTGTTATTTTGCCGCAGTGGTTTCTTTAAATGGACACAGTCACAGAGAACATGGCTGTTCTCTCCTAGTGGTGTCTCCCGTCACAGCACACTATTACCATTACAGAGTAATAGAAAAATAACAGATGTGAACAGGAATCTTTAAAGCAAAGGAAAACATATGTTACTGATTTTTAAAAGTATCCACTAATGTGAATTTTTCATCTTACAGCTATAAATGTTTCTGTTGTAACATTTCTCTTAGTTGCGAAAAAGCACTTGTGCCTTCATAAGGAAGTTCTAATTAAAATGAGAACGAACTTTGTTCTGGAAAGTTTAAAGTAATCGGAAAGCCTCGTTGCATTTTATTAAAGACTCAATTATTTTATTGATATGCCATAGAAACTAAGAAATAAGAAACCAGAGTATTAGTATATGGACTCAGATTTCTTTCCGAAGCAGTTTTAAATTTAACTCTGTAAATAGAGTAAAGTAGTGTACATCCCTACTTTACACCCAGGGCCTAAGGAAGTAAGACTCTTCTCCTGTTAAAAATATGAAAGTTTCAAAATTATTTTTAACCATAATACATTTAAATCTTAATTAACTGGAACCCAAGAAACTGTTTCCTTTAGTACCAGATAGAGCACTCACATCTTCCCTTTCAGAAAGAGGCAAATGAAAGCAAAAACATGTTACTATCAGGGATTTGGTCAACAGAGAAATTTTAAGAAAATTTCTAGTGAAATCGGTACAAATATCCTTCTTCCCTACAAGCAGAATCTGTCACCCTGCCCAGATGTATGGCTCACAGGCATTTGCCAGTTTTTGTCATTTAAAGTTGAGAGTGACAGAGGAGACAAAGTGATGCCATTAACGTAAGAATCATTCATTCTGAATTGAAAAGAAATCTAAACAAAGGTTATTTATTGGGTAAATCTTAAATTAGAAAATTAAAATCATTATATTACTGCTTTCTCTGAATATTTTTACTAATCAAATTTTAATGTAGCTTTTATCAGATATTACCTCCAAATATTGTGCTTTTATGATCTATTTTAATGTTAAACAAATCAAATATACTTAAAAAGTTTTAACAGTAGGAACAGTTTCCTTAAAAAATTGAAAATTATTTTATCATCATACCTGTTGAGTTTGCTTTAGTTTTCAGGGGTTGATGAATTTGCAAATCCTGTAAATTGAATCAGATATTCCTAAATTCTTTAACTGAGTCTCTTAAAAATCCACAGTAACTGTGTGTCCAGACAAGGCTGTCCTTGAATTACTGTAGCAATTTAAGCAAATATAATCTGCTTGGAAAACACTTGGGTTGAATTAAAATTATGTATTCCTTTTCATTATCCAAAACTTTGTGGATTCAAATTGAGATGCTTGTGCTGTTGGTCACATTTATGTGGCTTACTTCCCTTTCTTTTCCCCTTAATTTTGGTTTGAGGTGTGGCAAGAATTTCCTCTAATATGAAAGGCAAACAGAACTAAATGAAACAGCATGTACTGATTACTGTTTTTATTTTCATTTTCATGCCAAGGAATTCTCCAAATTAAGGTCGCCTGTAACTTGGAGCTCAGTGTCTCAGCATTTTAAGGTGGAATTCAAGAGTGGTCTTGAAATGTCCTTTGTCTGAAACCTCACATTCACACCAGGGCTTTCCTTTATCGAAGACAAGCAACCCAGATTAGAAATATAGCTTGCACATCTAGTTTACCTTTTTTTTCTTTTTTAAGATTTTATTTATTTGAAAGAGAGAGAGAGAGCACGAGCAGGGGGAGGAGCAGAGGGAGAGGGAGAAGTAGGCTCCCCTCTGAGCAAGGAAGCAAGGAGCCCTACTACACAGGGCTGGATCCCAGGACCCCGAGATCATGACCTGAGCCGAAGGTGGTTCCTTACCGACTGAGCCACCCAGGCGCCCCTCTAGTTTACTTTTTAAACGAAGGGACTTGTCATTATTGACACAGATTAAATATATAACTTTTCCACACAAAGAATTATACCTTCTTTTCTGTTCGCTTTCACTGTTCTCCCCTTCCTCCCAAATATATGCACTAGAATGCCTGCTAAAAACCTTTTTTTTTTTTTTTCAAAGATTTTATTTTTATTTATTTGACAGAGAGAGACACAGCGAGAGAGGGAACACAAGCAGGGGAAGCGGGAGAGGGAGAAGCAGGCTTCCCGCCGAGCAGGGAGCCCGATGCGGGGCTCGATCCCAGGACCCTGGGATCGTGACCTGAGCCGAAGGCAGACGCTTAACGACTGAGCCACCCAGGTGCCCCCTGCTGTAAACCTTTGAAACAACAATTAATCTGGTGATAGAATTTAGTGTCTTGCACTCGGAAGGTAGATCTCTGATTTGCCTCTTTAGGTTAGTACAAAAATAATTTTATAGTATTGACTAAAATGGCATTAGGAACTTCTGTTTCCTTTATTTTGTAGATGTAGAAAATCTCTTCACTGAGTTATTTCTCCTGAGGAATAGTGGTTAACTGCTTAAATGCTACATTTTTTTCCTAGCATGTTTTTTTATTTTAAACAGAGTTAATTTGTATTTCTTGGCAGTGAACTTTTAGTTCATGCTTTGGAAGACTCTTTTAAAGTTTGTACAAACTAATAAGGTAAAGTGAATCCCAGAATTTGTTTTTGTGTCCTAGGATAGTGTTTACCATTAGATTTTTACAAGGAAATCACAGGGTTTATTTTGTTATACTTCAGGTTTTTTAAAAGCGTGCTGTGTTTCAAGTGATGGTTGGCAGTACTATAAAAATCTCGTCTATTATTTGAGACACTGGTATGTGAAACATGGCAGACTGTATTTGGGCCAAGATTTCATCTTGTTGCTGATCTTTTCCATATGTTTCCTATTAGTCTTTGTTCTTGAACCTCAGGCTTCCATACTAAAGAAGAGAGAGCAAATCTATGTAATTTTCCCAAGAATTTAGTTTTATGTGCCCTCAGAGTTCTTACGGAAGATAAACTTGAAATCAAAAGCTTAATTTTTATATAATTCCTCATTTAATACTGTGATTTGAACTTGTGATCGTGATTATGTTGTTCATGTTCCTAACACATGTGGAAAGAATATTTATCAATATAGCTAGAGCACCTAGAATCACTCGTGTCTAGGAAATTTGAAAGAGGTGGACTGTGTCCAGGAGGTTTAGGTTGGGAGGCGGGGTAGTAAGAGGAGTGTTGGTTCACGTCAGACCGTATAGGAAAAGTAGAAGCTGTAAGTGACTGTGATAGTTCAGTGTTTCAGTTCGGTGGGTATAATTGCAGCAGTCGAAGAGAGAAGTCCATTGAATTGATGGAAAGTCTAAATTATATTCTATGGTGATAATTTGATTGAAGTAGATACAGTACCTTCATAGCTGAATAGTGCCGGTGGAGAAAGGCCAGACTGAGATCTGCCTAATTGTGGTAATCAGGGATTTTTTTCTTTATACTCATTCAGCTAATATTTTTTAGCACCTGATTTGTTCAAGGCAGTTGTAAGTGCTGGGGACTCAGCAACACAAGTTTCTATTGTCATGGAACAGGAAAACAGAAAATAAACATATGAAGTGGTTCAGAATCCAGTGGAGGAGAATGAAGCAAGGAAGAGGGGGTCAAAATGAGTGAGCACGGACACAGGTCAGCAGTTCTGACCTCCTGCGCGCCTGCGCTCCAACAGAGCGGTCACACGGCTGGGTGGCGGGTGGCGGAGCCAGGTGTCTCGCTGCTGGAGGGAGGTTACAGATAAGCAAGGGGAGGCAGCCGGAAGGACGCCCGCGGTGATGGGCCAGAGCTGGAGACGTCAGCATGAACCCATGTTCAGCTTGACATATGCACAGGTGGCTCCATCGAGAAATGTCTGTAGACGTGTGTGTGCATGGGCCGCTGTACCCACACCTGTCCCCTGGCCCAGTCGGCTGGGAGGGCGTCGAGGCCGTGACGCTCCGGCAGCAGCAAGCACCCAGCACCCAGCACCCAGACCTTGGCTGCTGCTGCTGCTCTTTAAAGATCTTATGTATTTATTTTTTTTTTTTAAGGATTTTTATTTATTTATTTATTTGAGAGAGAGAATGAGAGAGAGAGAGCGCACATGAGAGGGGGGAGGGTCAGAGGGAGAAGCAGACCCCCTGCTGAGCAAGGAGCCCGATATGGGACTCGATCCCGGGACTCCAGGGTCATGACCTGAGCCGAAGGCAGTCGCTTAACCAACTGAGCCACCCAGGCG
>NC_138382.1:363969-388057 GCF_054177405.1 Leptonychotes weddellii
GACGCTTAACTGACTGAGCCACCCAGGCGCCCCCAGTTCTTGGCTTCTAACACCCTCTCCAATAAAAGAAACCAGACTCCTTGAAGAAGTGGCTGATTCCAGCACTGGGGCATGGATGAGCCTGGAGTACCTTGCAGCACCAGAGTTGCTAGGAAAGAAATGGGAAATCGATGTACCTTCTCAGTTTTACTGTGAACCTAAAAACTGCTCTAAAAGGGGCGCCTGGGTGGCTCAGTTGGTTAAGCGACTGCTTTCGGCTCAGGTCATGATCCTGGAGTCCCTGGATCAAGTCCCGCATCGGGCTCCCTGCTCGGCGGGGAGCCTGCTTCTCCCTCTGACCCTCCCCCCTCTCATGTGCTCTCTCTCTCTCATTCTCTCTGTCTCAAATAAATAAATAAAATCTTTAAAAAAAAACAAAAAAAAACCTGCTCTAAAAGATTAAGTCTATTTAACAAATTTTTAAGAAAGGAAATTACTATTTTAGATAGTTTAGCAGAGACCTGAATATAGTGAGGGAGCAAGCCACAACGGTATCAAAAGGAAAAAGACAGTATGGCTGGGGCTGGGTGATCTGGGCAAGGGGAGGGTACCCTCAGAGAGGCAGCCAGGGCCAGCGTCACCGTCAACATAGGCTTCTGACGTGCTTGGAAGCCTCAAAGCATTCTACATCAAATCACGTTTAGGAGGTACACTTGACATTTAGCTGATAAACTGCTTCCATCAGAAAGATCATTCAGGCAGCCCTACAGAGGTAGCCCAAACACTAGACATAGCATGTGCCCAACAGAGTCCATCTTTGTTCCTGTGCCCCTCACGGCTTCCATTTCCCACATGGTTCTCTTTTCCCGTAAATGGTGTCCCCGTCCCAACTTCCCCCACTGTCTGACGTAAGCCAGAAGGTTGGGAGTTGTTTAAATGAGTGCATCCCAAAATGTGGCAGGAGATCCATCAGTGTGTGAATTGCTAATTTAAAATTCAGGTGGCATCATCTCTATACCTTAGACCTTCAGAACCAGAAGCTCTGAGCGCAGGCCCAACAACTTAACATTTTTAACAGGTCTGCGAGGTGCCGTGAAAACTTGAGAACCACTGATCTAAATCACCTTCTGTCCCTTACTTTCAAATTGGATCTGTTCCTGAGTCCTTTGTGATCTAGCGCAGGAGTGTCTTTTTGGTGTGTCTGTGTCTCTTGGTCGGTAACTGACATGTCTCCCTCAGATGTTGCAGTGGCGTCTTGACTCTTCTCCCTGTGTTCGCACATCTCCTTCTCCAGTCCAGTTTTCATCTTCTGTATTAAAATAAATCTAATTGTACCATGCCTCTGCTTAAAATCCTCTAGTGTTGCCTCATAAATTAAAATAAATTCCAAACAGGGGCACCTACGTGGCTCAGTCGGTTAGGCATTCAACTCTTGGTTTCCAGATCATGATCAGGTCATGATCTCAGGTCCTGGGATAGAGCACTGCGTGGGGCTCTGCACTCAGTGGGGCGTTGGCCTGAGGATTCTCTCTCTCTCTCTCCTTCTCCCTCTGCCCCCTCCCGCCCACCCTCTCTCTCCCTAAAATAAATACATAAATCTTAAAAAATATAAATTCCAAACATAGGGGCACCTGCCTAGCAAAGTTGGTAAAAGCATGTGACCTTGATCTCTGGATCGTGATTTCAAGCCCCATGTTGAGCATAGATCTTAATAAATAAATAAATGAATAAATGTAGCACTTACTTAATTCAAAAAAATAAAAATAAATTCCAGACATGACCTTCTCCTTTGGGGAAACTCTGAAGGCCTACCTCTTGCCTGTTCCTGGACCAGCTGATTTGTGTTTCTGGGCTGCTTTCTGGCCTCAAGTTGCCCTGCTCCTTCCTGTTCCTTCATGAAGACACCAGCTGAATGTCCTACAGTTCAACTCAGTTCTGACACTGTCTACCCAGAGTTAACATCACATCTCACAGGTTAAGGGCTCAGTCCCACAATACTGCTCCCACTTTGGATGCCAGTCACAAGTAGTAGGTCTTCGGGTTAGATAATTTTCTGTAATGGCTAACAGAACTCAAATGCTTATGTTTATTGGTTTATTATTTAATAAAGCACATGGTAAAGGATATGGGTGTAAAGCTAGATGAGGGGATACACGCTATGAGGTCTGGAGGGGTCCTGAGCCCAGGTACGCTCTGCTCCCAGCTCATGCATGTGCTTGCCAACCTGGAATCTCTCTGAACCCTGTACCTTAGGGATTTTTGTTTAGGCTTCCTCATGTAGGTGTGATGGATGATTAACCCAATTTCTAGCCCCTCTCCTTAGAGGATGGGGGGGCGGGGCTGAAAGTTCAAAGCTTCTGATCATGGCAGGTCTTTCTCATGACCAGCCCTCATCCACAAATCATCAGGGAGCCCACGCAGAGTCACCTCCTTAGAACAAAAGATATTCCTATCACCCAGGAAATTCCAAGTGATTTCGGAGCTCTCTGTCAGGAACTGGGGGCAGACATCAAATGTATATTTCTTATGTCACAGTGGTACACCACAAAAATTCTTCCTGCAGCTTCTGTCCCCAAACACCTGGTTCCCATCCCAGCGGCCACTGCTAAGGGCTGCCACATTGTCTGACTCCAGGGGACACATTCACTGCTGTTGAGACCTTTGGTAGAATACAGTGTTAGCATTTTCTTGTGAATCTTTCCAGAGATACTTTATGCACCTACGTGTATATTTAGCAAATACATATATTTAAAAATTATTTTTAAAAAGAATTCTTACGTGAAATTTTCATGTTTCTAATCTTTTCCTAATACAAACATTGATGCAGTTAATAACCTTTTATATGTCATTGTACATGTGTGTAAATATATTTGAGTGATCTGCAGGCTGGGCATGCATGTGTGTAATTAATTGCTCTCCACAGAGTGCCAGGGGCCTGTGTAAAATCCTCCTTGGTGTAGTGTATTAAGGTTTTATCTCTGGTGATCGAGGAGGTTAAATGACTCTTACTGTGAGTCTGTTTGAATATCTATTAGATTTCACAGCTCTCTTTGCTTCCTTTTCTGGAGCTAGCTGTATCTTTTACTTTTTTTTCTATTGTGTTGTAGGCTTCTCTGATTGAGTTTTAGGATTTCTTTATAAGTGAAATTAGGCCTCTGAGCTATGACTCGGAGCTGTTATTTTCCAATTTGTCATTTGTATTTGTCTTTGCTCATAAGGTTTTGCCACAGGACTTTATGTGGTCGAGCTCATTGTATTTCTACTTAAGGCCCTCCGGCTTCTTATGTCAGAGTTAGAACCATCTTCCACACTTCTGCGTTGTCAGAAAATTCTCCCATTGGTTTCCACAGTTTCTTCTAGGACCACTATGGTTTCTTTGTTGTTTTTAGTATTTGCATTTAAATCTCTGATTTGTTAGAATTTATAGTTCTTGTACAGAGTTACCTCCTGTTTTGCAGGCAGCTCTGCCCATGTCCAGTGGCATTCATTGAACAGTCACCTTCCCCTGTCCAGTGTAAAAGGCCACCCACTGCTGACAGATCATTTCTGGACATTCCATTCTTTTTTTTTTTTTTTAAGATTTTATTTATTTTTTTTGGACAGGGAGAGACACAGCGAGAGAGGGAACACAAGCAGGGGGAGTGGGAGAGGGAGAAGCAGGCTTCCCGCGGAGCAGGGAGCCCGATGCGGGACTCGATCCCAGGACCTGGGATCATGACCTGAGCCGAAGGCAGACGCTTAACGACTGAGCCACCCAGGCGCCCCTGGACATTCCATTCTTTCCCCTTAAGCTGTCTGTGAACTATCTGGTTATTTTATAAAACCATCCTTAACATGGTCCCTGGTGTTGATTTATCCAATACCTTGCATTCTACTATAGTCAATACTTCTTGGTTGATTTTTTTTCGTTAAAAATGTTACTTTGAGATAATTATAGACACATTTGTAAGAAATAGTACAAAGAGATCTCATGTATGCTATGCCCTGGTTTCCTCTAATGATAACATCTTGCAAAACTGTGGTACATTATCACACCCAGGATACTGAGGGTGATACAGGTGAAGAGAGAACATTTACATCCTTGCAGGGATTCTACATGTTATCCTTTTATAGCCACAGAATCTCTTTGTTTTTCTCCCTCCCATCCCTAGCTCCTGGCAACCGCTACTCTGTTTCTATAATTCTGTCATTTCAAGAATATTATATAACTGGAATAATAGAATATGTAACCTTTTGGAATTGACTTTTTTTCACTCAGCATAACTCTGTGGAGATCCATCCAGGTTGTTGATCAGGTTGTATACCAATAATTCATTCCTTTTTATTACTGAGTAATAAGGCTGGTCCCAGCCTGTGTAACCACGCATCTGCTGAAGTCCATCTGGGTTGCTCCCAGTTGGGGCTATTCCTAATAAAGTTGCTATAAACAGTCACAGGTTTTTATGTGAACGTGTCCACATCTCTCTGGGGTAAATGCCTAGGAGTGTAATTGCTAGGTCTTCTGGTAAGCACATGTTTAGTTTGAAACAATCTGCTGAACTACTTTTCAAAGTGACTATACCATTTTAAATTCCCACTCATGAAGAATGAGAGACCCACTTTCTCTACACCCTCCTCAACATTTGGTGCCGCCTTGAAATCAGCAAGGATGATTCCTCCCTTTGTTTCAGAATTGTTTGGGCTATTCTGGCGCCTCTGCCTTTCCACATAAGTTTTACAATAATCTTATCTATATCTACAAAAAGCCTTGCTGGAATTTTGATAACAATTAAATTAAACCTGTATATCAAATTTTGGCTGTTTTATTTTTTTCATGATTTTATTTTATTTATTTATTTATTTATTTATTTATTTTATTTTTAAGTTATCTCTACATCGAATGTGGGGCTTACAGCCCCGAGATCAAGGGTTACACACTCCACCAACTGAGCCAGCCCGGCACCCCTTTCCTGTTTTTAATTAGGTGGTTTGTCTTATTATGAGTTTAAGGGTTCTTTATACATTCTGAATACAAATCCTTTTATCAAATATATGGCTTACAATCTTTTTTCTTCCTGTCCATGACACAAGTTTTCATTTTCTTTTTTTTAAACATTTTTTCAAAGATTTTATTTATTTGAGAGAGAGAGAGAACATGCGCACGAGTAGAAGGGGAAGCAGACTCCCCGCTGATCATGACCTGAGCCAAAGGCAGACGCTCAACCAATTGAGCCACCCAGGCGCCACACAAGTTTTTCATTTTCTTTCTTTCTTTCTTTTTTTTAAGATTTTATTTATTTATTTGACAGAGAGATAGCAAGAGCAGGAACACGAGCAGGGGTAGTGGGAGAGGGAGAAGCAGGCTTCCCGCTGAGCAGGGAGCCCAATGCTGGGCTCGATCCCAGGATCCCGGGATCGTGACCTGAGCCGAAGGCAGACACTTAACGACTGAGCCACGCAGGCGCCCCACGTTTTCATTTTCTTTCTTTTCTTTTTTTTTTTTTTTTTTATATTTTATTTATTTATTTGACAGAGAGAGACACAGGGAGAGAGGGAACACAAGCAGGGGGAGTACGAGAGGGAGAAGCGGGCTTCCAGCTGAGCAGGGAGCCCGATGCGGGGCTCCATCCCAGGACCCTGGGATCATGACCTCAGCCGAAGGCAGATGCTTAACGACTGAGCCACCCAGGCGCCCCAAGTTTTCATTTTCTTAATAGTGTCTTTCGACACACATTAATTTTGAAAAGCCCAAATTATCTTTTTCTTTTATGGTTGTTTTATGGCTTTTGGTGTCAAGTTGAAGAATTAATTGGCTGAGTAAGCAGTTAAAGATTTTTATGTTCTCATAGAAGTTTGTCGTTTCATCTCTTACATTTAGGTCCATGATCTATATTGAGTTAGTTTTTGTGTGCGTTGCAAGGTTAAGGTCTGAGTTCAGTTTTCTGCATGTGAATATTCAACTCTCTCAGGACAATGTGTTGAGAAGATGATTATTTCCCCATTGAGTTACCTGGGTTCCTTTGTCAAAAATCAATTAACCATGAATGTACAGGTCTGTTTCTAGATTCTCAATCCTAAATTCTCAGTTTCTAGATTCTCAAAGTTCCATTGTTGCCTTCCTGGTTAACAGCAGCTTTACGTTACATTGTGCCATTAGGTAGTATACATCCTCCAACTTTGTTCTTTCCCCAAATCATTTTCATTGTTTCAAGCCCTTTGCATTTCTCTATGATTTTGGGGATTGGTGTGTGCATGTGTACCATCATAAGTTAACATGATTGAGTGCTTGGTATTGGAACATTGCATTTAAAATGCTTACTTTGGGGGCACCTGGGTGGCTCAGAGGGTTAAGCGTCTGCCTTTGGCTCAGGTCATGGTCCCAGGGTCCTGGGATCGAGCCCCAGATCGGGCTCCCTGCTTGGCGGGGAGCCTGCTTCTTTCTCTCCTTCTACTGCTCCCCCTGCTTGTGCTCTCTCGCTCTCTCTGTCAAATAAACAAATAAAATCTTAAAAAAAATTTTTTGTTAAATGCTTACTTTGTTGTTGCCATATAGTATGGACTAGGTAAGTGCTAGAGGCTGCTATTTTTTTTTCTTGTAAGGTTTTATAGTCTAGTGAGGATACTTATTTTATAAGTATACAAAGCATAATGCTGCTTGTCCCATTTTTCAAATATGCCATTCCTTTGTTTTCCTAAGTATATTTTTTATTAGTCAGATCATGTATGACAATTTCTGCTTCTAGATAAGTGTCATTGTTTACCTTTTTAAAATGCAAAAGTAGTGTTTAAGATTATTTTAAAATATGTCTAGCTGGGACGTCTGGGTGAGTCAGTCGGTTAAGCATCTGCCCTTGGCTCAGGTCATGATCTCAGGGTCCTGGGATCCAGCCCCACATCAGGCTCCTTGCTCGGCGGGGAGCCTGCTTCTCTCTCTGTCTGCCGTTCCCCACCCCCCCTCCGCTTGTGCTCTGTCCCTCTCTCTCTCTCTCTTTCATAAATAAATAAATAAATCTTAAAAAAATAATAAAATATGTCTAGCTTTCTTGTCTTTATTTTCAGACTTCTATGGCATATTAGAATAAGACTGCCCTCCCATGGTGAAAATTAGGTAATCTGTCTAATAAATTTAATGGGCTCATTTTGGGGGGAAAATATTTAGAAATATGTATCTTTTTAAAGATATGTGGGGAAGTAGAGTGGTCTCAGAATGGACAGAGTCAGTAGAATCCCTATAGCTGTAGGGTCACAGCTGCTAACCAACCCCAGAGGCTTGTCATGAGTCACAGGTGTGAAGTCACCTATTCCCTCTGGGGAAGCAATTCACTCATCCTAGAAATTTAAATGAGGCTGCTTCTTGATCCAAGGTTCTGTCCTTCCCTTTGTTCTATATGCCACCTTATCTTTGTCTTTCTGTTATTTGGGGGTTACCACTTCATAGCCAACCCCTTCCTTTAATCCCATCTGAGAATTCTTGGAGTCACCTTTGAGACTTAGTAGTCCGACATCCTCCGTGTTTTCTGTGGAATTATATAATATTGCTGCAAGTACCTTCAGGTGAGAGGAATATTTTGGTTTCTTCAAAGTATTGAAATGATTAGACATATGGGTGAGAGGGGTATTTATGGACCCAGGAAGCAGAACTGCTGTAACTTATGTAAATCAGTTATTAGGGTTAACAGTTACTAAGAAAATTTATAAAAAAAAAATTAAGGAGAGGGCTGTGCTGCTGGTGACAAAGTTCTGATTGGAGGAGCGAGTTAATGATGTTTGCTGGGGGAAGTGGGAGTGTGGACTGGGAAGGATGTGGAAGAGCCTCTGGGGTAATGAGCATGGTTTGCATCCTGATCCGCATCATGCCATATGCAAAAATTAACTCAGAATGGAACACAGACCTAAGTGTAAGAGCAAAGACTCCTGAATATTAGGAGAAAACATAGATGTCAGTTTTTATGACCTTGGATTAGACAACAGTTTCTAAGCTGTGACACCAAAAGCACAAGAAACAAAAGAAATTTAATCAAAACCAAAATTAAAATTTTTTTTCCTGTGCCAAAAGATACTCAAGAAGGTGGAACAACAACCTACAACATGGGAGAAAAATTTTGCAGGTTCTATATCTGATAAAGGACTTGTGTCTGGAATAGATGGAGAACCAGACAACTCAGTAATAATAAGGAGAATAATAGCAACAACCGATTTAAAAATGGGGCAAGGATCTGAACAGACATTTCTCCAAAGAAGATAACAAATGGTCACTAAACACCAGAAGAGGTGCTTGACATCACCAGTCATCAGGAAGATGCAAATCAAAACCACAGTGAATTACCACATCAGTCTCTAGCATGGCTGCAGTCGAGAGGATGGACTACGACAAAAATCAAGGGAAGGACAGTAACTGTTATTGGTGAGGGTGTGAAGAAATTGCAACCTGTGTGCTGATGAGAATGTAAAATGGTGCAGCCACTATGGAAGGTAGTCTACAGTGCCCAAAAAGTTCATCACAAAGTTGCCATTTGACCTGCCAATTACACTTCTAAGTATGTACCCAAGAAAAGTGAAGACCGATGTCTACAGAAACCTTGTAATACGCAAGTATTTATAGCAGTGTTATTCATAAGAGCCAAGGAATGGAAACAGTGTGTATGTCCACCACCTGATGAGTGGATCAGTGAATGTGGGCCGTCCAGAGAGTGGAATGTTACTCAGTGATACAGGAATGTAGTCTGGACACAGCTGCAGCATGGATGGACCTTGGAAACATGCTGAATGGAAGAAACCAGACACAAAACACCGCATATTGAATGATTCCATCTATATCAAGCATCCAGAATAGGAAAACTCATAGAGACAGAACGTGGATTTGCAGTTACCTAAGGTGGGGCGTTACCTTCAGCGGGTAAAGGGTTTCTTTTTGGAGTGATGAAGTATTCTGAAATTGATTGTGGTGATGATGCTCACCCTGATACACTAAAAACCACCGAACTGGGGCGCCTGGGTGGCTCAGTCAGTTAAGCGTCCGACTCTTGATCAGGGCTCAGGTCCTGATCTCATGGTTGTGGGATCGAGCCCAGCATGGGGCTCCACGCTCAGCAGGGAGTCTGCTTGAGATTCTCTCTCTCCCTCTGCCTCTCCCCTGGCTCACATGCACTCACTTGGTTTCTCTCTCTAAATAAATAAATAAATCTTAAAAAAAAAAAAAAAGATAAAAACCAATGAACTGTGTTCTTTAAATTTCTCAATAAAGCTGTTATTAAAATAACATGGGAATATAAATGAATAGGATTGGCTATGAGTTGATAAGTTTTTTTTGTTTTTTTTTTTTAAAGATTTTATTTATTTATTTGAGAGAGAGAATGAGAAAAAGAGCACATGAGAGGGGGGAGGGTCAGAAGGAGAAGCAGACTCCCTGCTGAGCAGGAAGCCCGATGCGGGACTCGATCCTGAGACTCCAGGATCATGACCTGAGCCGAAGGCAGTCGCTTAACCAACTGAGCCACCCAGGTGCCCGAGTTGATAAGTTTTGAAACTGAGAAGTACATGGAAATTCATTATATTGTTTTGTCTGCTTTTGCTTCTGTGGTATTTTCCGTAACAAAAGGAATCAAAATGCAAGTCTTAATATCAGGACTTCACATGACTGATTGTGCCCTGCATGGAAAACTGGGAATGGCACATTGCTTTTGCCCCTTGCCCTGATTTGTCCCTCTTTTCTGCCTTTTTGGCCCCTCTTTAAGCTCTTCCTCTGTCTATGGAAGGGTTCATTTTAAAACCGTTCTCTTTATTTCCGTGTTCACTGCTGGGAATGCACACCTTGCTTCAGCGCTCATCAGAGCTGATTGGGAAGGAGGGTCTGTTTCGAAGCTGCCCAGATCATAGGAACTATCCTAAATCCCCACCATAACACTGAGTGCCCTAGGGGAACTGCCCTCTGACTATCGTAGAGCACACTGTCTGCAGCAGAGCTGGAGGTCAACCACCTGGTCAACCAACCAGGAAGAAGGAAGACGTGCAGGATAAAAATGCATCATCATGTCCTATGGTAAGGATAGAAGTTCTTCCTTTCCCTTAAGTGATTTAATTCAGAAACATGTATTGAGCCAAGGCAGTGTGCTAGCCTTTGGTGAGGGCTGGACACAGACAAGGAAGCAACGCTTGCACCTAGGATGGCTAAAGCCCTCTGGACAGTGTGGGAAGAGACCAAGGAATAACCAGCTGAGCTAAGTTAGACTGTGATTAGTGCAAAAGAGAGGCACAAAGTACTGGGAAGATTTGGGTGGGGTGGAGAAGCCACATCTGCTCTGGTAGAATCCAGGAAGTGTTGCTGAGCGAGTGACTTTTGACACTGATGTTTGAGGTCGCGTTTGATTTTGGTGGATGCAAAGGATGGCATCACAAGTACAGAGAAGCCAGAAAGTACAGAGTGTATGTGAGAAACAACAGTTATCCTGGGGATGGGGCATAAAAAGGCATAAGCATGAAATAAAAAGCTCAAAAATCATTATTTGAGTAGGTGACAGGGGTTAAGAGTACACTTATTGTGATGAGCACTGACAATATATAGAATTGTTGAATCACTATTATTAGACACCTGAAACTAATAGAACATTGTATGTTAGTTGCGGGAATTAAAATTTTTTAAATCATTATTTTCAAATGGAGATCATGGGCGGTCTTGAAACGTAGGTTAAAAAGTTTCTAATAAAAGAAAAGGCTGGGTGGCTCAGTCATTAAGCGTCTGCCTTTGGCTCAGGTCATGATCCCAGGGTCCTGGGATTGAGAATTAGTAAGTCAGGTGCAATAGGTTAAGTACTGTGTGAGCATAGAGGTGATGAGGACAGAAGGAAGGCAGATCTTTCAAAAAAAGACGGAGTTATGAAGGAAAGAAAAATAATGCAGTAGTTTAAAGAGGAACACAATTGATTAAAAAACAACAACAACAAAAACTTTAGGGGCCCCTGGGTGGCACAGTCGGTTAAGCATCTGACTCTTGGTTTCAGCTCAGGTCCACATCGCAGGGTCATGAGATCGAGACCCACATTGGGCTCTGCACTTGGCACAGAGTCTGCTTGAGATTCTCTCTGCCTCTTCCACTCGAACTCTCACTCTCTCTCTCTCAAATAAATAAATCTTTAAAAAATAAAAAATAAGCTTTAGTTTTAGTGACTTCAAGTGATTTTCAAAAAGTATTATGTTTTTTCCATGAATTCAGTGATCATTTTTATTGTAGTATTTGGGAGAAAGTATGGATGGATGGTCTTTGAGATTTTTTTTTCTGTCTTGAAGTCCGTAATAAGCCCAGTAAGGTGTAGTGATTTATTTCCAAACTTTAATGGATTTCAAGTGAGTAATATTTTATATTTACCATAGAATGGGTTTGTGGCAGAAAGCTTTCAATTCGGTTTGGTTGTTTAGGATTTTTATTAGTGATTTGTGTTTTGTAAACTTATAACCAAAAATGGTTAACAGCTGTGGGATGAAAAACAACATTAACAACAGGAAATTAACTGCAGTGATTTCAGGAATCATTTCCAGCATTTAAAAATACTTTGTTTTGTCTTTTTAGAAAGAGATAAACTTAGCTACTTTAAGCTCTACTACTGAGATAATAGACTGATCTCTTTGTTAACCTTATGAATTGAACTATTAATTTTAAGACCTGGATTCTTACAATTTTAGTGAACATTTGACTTTTACTTAATGTTCTTAAAAGTGGAGGATATCACAATTTTATTTTTATGATACAGCAAAATGAATTTCTGAAACTATTGGAACTTTAGAATATTTTAATTTTAAAGTGATTATCATTGTAATATACTCTCTTCATGTTAACAGCTTCATAATCTTTATTTTGTCTCATTAGTCAGTAATTTTCCAGTATAATAGTTACTCATATTTTATGAACCTTTACGGTTTACAAAGCAGTTTCACATACTTTGTTTTTTTTAATTGAAGTATAGTTGACACACAGTGTTCTTTTAGTTTCAGATATACAACGTAGTGATTTGACAGGTCTGTACATTACTCAGTGCTCACCTCAGTAAGCGTAGTCACCATCTGTCTGCACACTGCATTGCAATATCATTGACTATATTCCCCATGCTGTACTTTTCTTTTTTTTTTTTTTTAAGATTCTATTTATTTATTTGAGAGAGAGAATGAGAGACAGAGAGCACGAGAGGGGGAGGGTCAGAAGGAGAAGCAGACCCCCCGCTGAGCAGGGAGCCCGAGGCGGGACTCGATCCCGGGACTCCAGGATCATGACCTGAGCCGAAGGCAGTCGCTTAACCAACTGAGCCACCCAGGCGCCCAATGAAACTTTATTTATTTATTATTTTTTTATAAAGATTTTATTTATTTATTTGAGAGAGTGAGAATGAGAGAGAGTACATGAGGGGGGGAGGGTCAGAGGGAGAAGCAGGCTCCCCGCCGAGCAGGGAGCCCAATGTGGGACTCGATCCCGGGACTCCAGGATCACGACCTGAGCCGAAGGCAGTCACTTAACCAACTGAGCCACCCAGGCACCCCTATGCTGTACTTTTCATCCCCATGACTGACTTATATTATAATTGGAACTCTGTACCTCTTAATCCCCTTTACCTATTACCAATTGATCCATCCACCTCCCCTCAGGCAACCACCAGTTCATTCTTTGTATTTAAATCTGTCTGTTCATTTGTTTCATAAATTCCACATATGAGTGAAATCATATGGTATTTGTCTTTCTCTGACTTATTTTACTTAGTGTCATACCCTCAAGGTCTGTTCATGTTGTCACTAATTGTACAATTTCATTCTTTTTTATGGATAATACTCCATTGTATATATACACCACATCTTCTTTATCCTCTCATCTATTGGACACGTGGGTGGCTTCCATATCGTGGCTATTGTAAATAATGCTGCAGTCGGGCGCCTGGGTGGCTCAGTTGGTTAAGCGACTGCCTTCGGCTCAGGTCATGATCCTGGAGTCCCTGGACCAAGTCCCACATCGGGCTCCCTGCTCGGCAGTGAGTCTGTTTCTCCCTCTGACCCTCCTCCCTCTCAT
The DNA here is from genome assembly GCF_054177405.1 of Leptonychotes weddellii. Classification (NCBI taxonomy): domain Eukaryota; kingdom Metazoa; phylum Chordata; class Mammalia; order Carnivora; family Phocidae; genus Leptonychotes; species Leptonychotes weddellii. The sequence continues at coordinate 376,973 of NC_138382.1, forward strand.
GTGCGCTTTCTCATTCTCTCTCAAATAAATAAATAACATCTTAAAAATAATAATAATAATGCTGCAGTAAACACAGGGGTGCATGTATCTTCACAAATTAGTGTTTTCATTTTCTTTGGGTAAATACCCAGCAGAGGAATTATTGGATCATATCGTACTCCGGCTTTTAATTTGAGGCGCCTCCATACTGTTTCCACATTGGCCACATGAACTTACATTCCCACCAACAGTAAAATAAGGTTTCTTTTTCTCCACATCCTCATCAACACTTATTATTTCTTATCTTCATGATTTTAGCCAGTCAGACAGGTGTGAGATGATATCTCATTATGATTTAGATTTGCTTTTCCCTGGTGAGTGATGTTGAACGTATTTTCATGTGTCTGTTGGCATCTTTATGTAAAAATATCTCTTCAGGTCCTCTGCCCATTTTTTAATAGGATGGTTTGCTTTTTGGGTGTTGAGTTGTATTAGTTCTTTATATATTTTGGATACTAACCCTTTATCAGATATGTCATTTGCAAATATCTCCTCCCATTCAGTAGATTGCCTTTTTTTTTTTTTTTTGATGACTTCCTTCGGTGTGCAGAGTTTTTTATTTTGATGTAGGCCCAATAGTTTGTTTATTTTTGCTTTTGTTTCCCTTGCCTCAGTAGACAAATCTATAAATATGTTGCTATGGCCGATATTCAAGATATTACTGCCTATATTTTCTTTCAGGAATTTTATGGTTTCTGGTCTCACATTTAGGTTTTTAATCCATTTTTACTTTATTTTTGTGTGTGCTGTAAGAAAGTGGCCCAGTTTCATTCTTTTGCATGTAGCTGTCCTGTATTTTCCCCATTGCATATTCGTGTCTCCTTTGTTGTATGGTAATTGATCATACAAGAATGACTTCATTTCTGGGCTCGTATTTTGTTCCATGGATCTAGGAGCCTGTTTTTGTGCCAGTACCATACTGTTTGATTAGTATAGCTGTGTGGGATACCTCCAGCTTTGTTCTTTCTCAAGATTGCTTTGACTATTCAGAGTCTTCTGTGGTACCATACAAATTTTAGTATTATTTGTTCTCATTCTGTGAAAACTCACATACATTTTGTCATTCAGTCCTCATGGCTGATGAGCATTGTCACCACTAGCCTTTGTAGATGAGGAGACATACTCAAAGAGATTGTGACTTCCCAGGACTATCAATGGAACTGGATTTCTGGTTTTGTCCTTCTAACTCAAAGCTCTGCATCCCTGGGCTCATTCTGTCATCACTACTGGTGGTTAACTTTTATTCTTTATTTGTTTTGTTTTTTAAATTAGGCTCCACACCCAGCACAGGGCCCAATGCAGGGCTTGAATTCACAACCCTGAGATCTAAACCTGAGCTGAGATCAGGAGTTGGGACGCCCAACCAACTGAGCCACTCAGGCAATCCACCTTCTATTATATTAATCACACTTTGATCTTGTCCCTATAGTTTTACAAAACAAAAGTAGCTGTTTTGCTCCAACTTTCCAAACTTGGGTCAGATTTTAGAAATTAAGTAAATTTCCTGTAAAGCATTGTTCTCAACTAGCTGCCATGAGACTCCACCCTCCCCACTTGTATGCCCCACATTGGCAGTGTCTGCAGACATTGCTGGGTGTTGCACTGTGGGAGGGGGGGTGCAGGTGCTCCTGTCGTTTTGAGGGCAGAGACCTTCTGCAAAGGAAAGAACAGCTCGTCCCTACCCCAACCCCAGAACAATCCAGCCCAGGGTGCCAGAAGTGCCATAGTTGGGGGCCGTCACTAGGAAGAACAAGACCGTTTTACCCATTGCTGACCTGGATGTTCAAACCCTCCACCCCACCTTACATATATGGAGTATTTTTTGACTACCCTCAAAATTATTTAAAATCTAGTTTTTGTGGTAGTTTAAGATAAAGGTGATTATGTTTCATAGCACAAGCATATTTGGGAGTATTTCAGTAATGTTCCTACGAGAAAGCATTAATACTGTGCTAAAAGTGTTATGTATAAGTTAGAGTTTACTGAAAAATAGTTTATGTTCCTGGGTGGGAGAAGAAAAATTAAACCAAAGCACAAGTATTTTATTTCAAGCCAATATTTTAATGTTTTTTTTTTTAAATTTTCTAGCTTTGCCTATGTTGAATGTAAATAAAAAATACGTAGGGTACGCTTAGTTTTTGTACAGACCTTTTGTTTCTGTGTGTTTTGTTTAGGACTCTGCCTCTTCAGTTATACTAGCTGTATTTCAGAGTTGTTTAGTTTGTCATATTTGAGTAAACAGTTTGTGTAGAATGCATAGTCTCCAGGCTCTTCCGGCCAGGGTCTCACAAGGGACATCTTGAAAGTACGCCTTAGCTTTGAGGTGACATTGTCCTATGACCTAACAATTGATGTACTACTGAAAGCTTATAATAACTGAGATAATAAAGAACGTGAATTACAGATTTTATATAAACAGTCACTATATATTTTTATAGAGGTTTTATAATCAGGTAATAATTAAATTAAGAAAGCATGTGCTATAGTCTGAAACCAGATGTTATGAATAGCATCTGTCAAATTGATAATAAACACGGAAGGCCTTATTATAAGGAGTTAAACATAAAGACAGTAAAGCTCTAAGATATGAGAATTTGAATACGATTATATGAAATTATTCTTCAACATTAACAGAAACATTACAGTACTACCCGAGTTATTAAAGAATAAGAATAGTATAATGTTCTCTTCATGTAACCATTCTTGTCAATTTTGGTTTGCTAACAGCAAATGAAAGAGCACAAATTTTGCTAAGTCAAGCATTCCAATTACAGTACAGTTCTTTTTAAAATGTACTTGATAACAAAGTGTTAAATACTGAATGTGGTTTTTTTTGTTACTGAGAAAAGAATGTTCAAGCATAAGATTTATGTAAAATCCATTTGTTTACAAAAGGAAACTGCAGTAGATGCATGTTTCTCTTAATCCTGATGTAGCAATAGTTTTGCAAAATTCTGTTGAAATTTTTTGTCATAAAGTAAGTCGGTGGACTTACCACATAGGAATAGCTTTTGCTTGTTTGCATAATACCACCATTTTTAATAGAGTTCAAGTATTCCAAATGTAACAATTTTTTAATTTTATATTAAATGGACAATACTAATAACTACTTTCTTAAGTTCCCGAGCTGAACGCTCATTCTGCTCACAACACAGCGGAAAGCTGCGGGCTGCATTTCCCAGTACCTCACCGGGTTGTTGGATAAACTTATCGCACTGTATAAAGATTTCTTCATCTTCGGTACTGTTGGGCAGAAGTCATTCACTCCCACTTTCGTGATTGAATTAGAGTGAAGGAAGATTATCTGTGGCAGTAGGAGAAAGAAAGTACACAATCGATGTGAAATGAAGATGTTCTTTCTATAGTCCACATTTGTTCATGGGTTTATTTGTCCATTTATTTCACACTGATTTGAGTGTATTTCATTTAAAATATATATATGTACTTGTATGTTTATGCCTCTTAAATATTTATTATATCCTCTCGGGATCTTGTGTGACACACAGAGTGTCCTGTGTGTGCAGTGCAGCGGGGGCCCCCGCGGTGGCCCAGAGCACACTGCGGGTCAGCACACGCCCCCCCCCCCCCCGCCCTTCTGCTACCTACGTAGCGGTGTGTGTGTGTGTGTGTGTGTACTACATTGCATGTTGATAATACTGTGTTTTAAAAGTACTAGAAATGAGCAGAAGAATGAAATTGAATGCTCCCAAGATTAGGCTTGTGAATATGAATTGTTAGCTAGCATTTTCTGTGATCAAGGCAAAGAAGTGTAGAACTGCTTTTTTGTAAGTTGCTTTATAGAAAAATATGTCTGTTAAAAGCTTGAATACATATGTGTAATATAGGATTGATAGTCAAATATTTTTTTTTGCACCAATGGACAAAATACAGTTTTATAAACTGTGTATATGTCTTTTATATTATTACTCAGGAACAATGGACAGTATAGGGACTTCCCTCCATTCCCTTTTATCAGCCCTTTAAATTCTTCTTTGGTCTTTTTGGCAATTGAGATTTCTGAGAAGTAAGAGCAGTCTACTGACAGCATTTTGGCAGGTAAGGCTAAGGTATCAGTTCTGGCTGTCATTACCTCTAGATTGTACCTTTACATTTTGGTGAGATTGTTCTGAGCCAGTCATGAGAACTCCAGTCATTGCTAAAACCTTTGAAGTTTGGTGTGGGAGGCTCCTGTTCCCTCTGTCAGTCTTGGGGATTTTGTGACAGGTGCTTTGTATGGTTCATGCATGTTTCCCAGCAGTTCATGTTCAGTGCAAGGTGTAGTTTTCCCCAGCATTGACCTCACTGGGAAACACTGCTGGATGTCGGTGTGCTTGCTTTGTGGACATTTGCTGAATTGTACCCTTATGACTTGTGTTCTCCTTTATAATTCTGTTTTTTTGTGTGTTCTAATTCTATTCATTAAAAAAAAGAATGCTAGTAAGAGTATGGGTAGATTTAAAAGCAGCCAGAAGTTGGAATCAGAGTAAATTCTTTACTTGTGAATAAAGAATGCAAATTGGGAATGGCTTGAGAAGGGAAAGACTCAGGTTGTGCTCACTGGTTAGACATTTAGATGCAACACTTGAAAAAAAGTAAAACTCATAGCCTTGAGATGAACGTCTGTCTGTACCACATCCATTTTGATGGCTTTTATCTCAAAGGGGTGTAGGGGACAAAACCTGTTTATAGGTAAATCGGGAAGAAATCAAGAAGCAGCAAGTGACTCAAGGCCCAGTTTTGTTCTCAATGTGTTTTTGCTTCTTGGAAGATGAGGATGTTGTAAATCAAGAAAAGCACACGAGAAAAGTGGACTAAGGTGAAATGGGATTCAGTAGGAATTCTTAATTTGAGGAACATAGGTGAAAATCAGGGAGATCTGTGAAACTCCTAAAATTATGTACAAAGTGTGGTCTTCATTTTTTGTTCTTGGGAGGATCTAAAACTCTATCAGATGCTCCAAGGATTCTGGGGCCCTTCCCACCTGGTCAAGAGCTGCCAAATTCAAACAAAAAGGTTTCTAACAATGAAGAAGAAGAAAGAGGAATCCATGGTGCCCCAAATACTGACTTCTGATTATGTATTCTGACATCAATTTTAAAAAATCATACCTACTTCTAATCTAGCACTGCACTGATAATGAAAAAACCTGGAGCCTTGTGCACATGCTCTTCGTGAAACGTTTCCAGAAAGAAGGATATATGATCCTCCTCGGATTCCTCCTGACCTGTCCTGCCTTTACATAGCCCTTGCCACCCGAGAAACCTGAAATTAGCCGGGTCAGTAACTTTGCCACAAGGGCTTCAGCACTAGGAGAAACTGGAGGATGGAAAGGGATACCTGAGCATTTTAGCTAACATCTGCTTAGAAGAGGATCTTAAGAACACCTCAGGCAACCTGCAGACTCGTTACATGTGCGTTACCCTTGCTGCTTGCATGGTCTTTGCTTCAGCTACTCCTACATCTCGCAGAAGCAAAGGAAAGTACTAGTCTCTACAAAACACAAGTGGAAGAATGTTTTACCTGGAGGTATTTCAACTCCTGTAATCCTGGAGGGATTTTTTTTAGTTTGTTGTTTTCCAAATGTATTTCTCTTACTCGTGGTATGTTAGCAAGACTTCCATTTTCGATGTCTGTGATTCTGTTGTTTCCTAGGCCCAGCCTAAAAATGGCATAAAATGCATCAGCTCTTAGGCAGACGTTGTGACAGCTGAAAACACAGGTGAGTGGGAAACAGAAGCCTGACCTATTTGCGTCTGTGTTCAGAGAAAGGTTCTTCCTGGTTGCACGTCATAACCTATTTCAGGGTGTGACAGCCGTCTCCTCCACTGTCAGCAAAACTCTGTAGCTAACCTACACCAACCAGGGGGCACCTGAAAAGTTCTTCTCATTTCACTTGGTGTCCCTCTGTTACCCCCAAGAAAGAGTAAGGAATAGCTGTCCCTGTTCATTTTATCTTCACGACAGTGGCAGACTTGATTAGGTCCTTCCACTTCCCCCAGGGGTCTCATTAGTGTCTCCATCATATCCCTACCACTTCTGAGTTGGGGTTTAGGAGGTTTTTACCTTTGCAGGTCTTTGTATCGTTTAAAATCCTCGAGTTCCACTGTTGAAATTTTATTATAGTCTAAATGAAGCTCCAGTAAAGTTGATGGTAGATCTGGAGTAAGAAAGAAATAGGCATGTTAGATGGAGTAAAAAACCAAGCCCAACTGATTATTCATGTACTTGTTAAGTTTCACACTGTAGACTTAGTCCTTTAGGGATCTGCTTTTTTTTTTCAACTTCTTTTTGTTTTGTTTTGTTTAAAGATTTTATTTATTTATTTGAGAGAGCATGAGAGGGAGGAGGGTCAGAGGGAGAAGCAGACTCCCTGCTGAGCAAGGAGCCCGATGCGGGACTCGATCCCGGGACTCCAGGATCATGACCTGAGGTGAAGGCAGTCGCGTAACCGACTGAGCCACCCAGGCGCCCCTTTTCGACTTTTTATTATGGAAAATTTCACATAGAAATAGAGGCTAGTGTCATGAGCCACCACACTGCAGTGTCCAGTTTTCCACATGTCTTTCATCCACCAGATTAATTATCTGTCATTGGCTTGTTCATTGATTTTTCTTCATTCACTTGTTTTTTTGCTGGAGTATTTAAAATCAAATTCCATACATAATGTCACTTCACCTGTAAAGGCCTCACCAGATGTCCTTAACTCATCAGGTCCTCTTGTTTCCACATAACCATCCTGTCGGGGTCACAGCTATCGGAAGTCGCAGCGATTCTTCACGATCACGGAATATTCCTTTCCCTAATGATCTCAGATACATTGTTTTACAGTTGATTTGTTCAGGTCGGGATCCAGATAGAAGTTTACAGAATGCATTGGGTTCTCCCATCTCTTAAATTTCTTCTACTATTAAATATATACTTCCTCTTTTTTCCCTGTCTTGCACTGATTTCTTTCAGATATTGATTTGTTTGAGATACGCATTTGTGGATTGGACTGAGGCTTCTACATATCATTTGTCTTAGTCATTTCTTATAAGCTATGCTTCGATGTAGAGACGATTAAATTCAGTAGATCAGCCTTTCACCTGATGGTCTTAGTGTTTGTTGATGAGTGCTACAGGATCTATTATTTCATTAAGAATGTAAATATGGCGATTGTCTGATGTTGTCATGCTTAATACATTTATCAGTAGGATTCGTATCTAAAGAATTTTCCTTCATCAATTATTTAGTCACAGTTTTTACAGAAAAGGCAGCATAAATGCTTCTTTTAAGTAATGAGTTGGTGCCATGCCCAGAGGTGACCAGTGAAATTTTTTTTAGTATTTTTATTTAGTATTTATATTTAGTATTATATAAAAACCACCTGGGTTTTTACCTGTTTGATATATTGAATCTCTTGCAGTATTTATTCTCTTCAGTTAGTTGTAGTTTCTGCATAAAGAGAAGCATCTACAGTGTAACCTGGCACACGCCAGGTCCCCTATGAATGTGGGCATTTTCTCTTCTCACCCCTGCATGTTCTGACCCTAGCCCTTCCCAGATTAACCAGAAAATTAAATCACGCCTTATTTTATTAGTATTATTTGTCAACCATAGGTTCTAGTTAGCTAGCTGGGAAAAGTGTTCTTTTTTCCAACTCTTACTGAAAACATTTCCTTCCTTTATTAGTGGTTAAGTCTGTTGAAGGTAATTGAAGCATCCTTATAAATATCAGTACTCTTTTTTTTTTTTTAAGATTTTTATTTATTTATTTGACAGAGAGAACACAAGCAGGGGGAATGGGAGAGGGAGAGAACACAAGCAGGGGGAGTGGGAGAGGGAGGAGGAGGCTCCCCGCTGAGCAGGGAGCCCGACGTGGGGCTCGATCCCAGGACCCTGGGACCATGACCTGAGCCGAAGGCAGACGTGTAACGACTGAACCACCCAGGCGCCCCTACATATCAGTACATTTGCTGGCTGAATTTATGTTGATTCCAGAGTCTACTTTGGATTTTAGAAGTTAAAAAAAAAGTCTAGAGGACAGGAAAACAATTCTAAACTGAGAGGGTTCTAATTTTTTTGAATTCTGATTAGTTGAACTGAATTATATCTATGGAATGACTGTATCCTCCAATATGTAAAAAGAACGGAGGAGAGGTTCTCTCTTCAGAAACGTTACATACTAGTTGAGCAAATCCATCACACATACAGCAATCACTAAAAAAGTATCATAGATGTTCCAGCCTGTTCTAGAATATGTTGTAGCAACTCAAAGGGAGAAATCTGTTCATGTTGAGCGGTCAGGGAAACTTTTTGGAAGAGGGTTTGTAAAACTTGAGGGGACCGTTCCCTTTGCTAGGGCGTGGAGAAGGTGGATGACCCAAGAGAAAAGCAGAGCCCCTGCAGGGTAGATGAGCCATGTAGGAGTTTGGGTGGGAGCTCAGTGACTGTCAACAAACACGTGCCTGCTTTTGCACAGATCCTTCTATTCCTACCCTATGTTCAAACAGGTGTCTTCTCCCCTCCATGCAGTGCTGCTCTGTAGCAGAGTTTTCCAAATGACCCAGGAGGAAGGCACGTTTCACCCCTCCTTGTGTTAACGTGTCAGGTCTGGTCAGGACCCTTTGGGCCTCTGCCTAATTTCATCCTGCCGCAGGGGTTAGTGATGATTGGATTTCAGCAGTCAGCCTTCACATTTTAGCAAATAAATGATAAAAAAGTCCACTGGCTTTTGAATGTCGTAGGGATCTTGAAAGAGCAGTTATATAAGTTGAGAGATTTAATTCCAATTTAAATTTCTAAAGATAGTGGCACGTGAGTGGCTCAGTCAGTTAAGCATCTGCCTTCAGCTCAGGTCATGATCCCAGGGTCCCTGGCATCCAGCATTGGGCTCCCTGCTCAGTGGGGAGCCTGCTTGTCCTTCTGCCTCTGCCCCTCACTCCTATTTATGCGCTCTCTCTCTTGCTCTCTCTCGCAAATAAATAAAATCCTTAAATAAATAAATAATAAACAAATTTCTGAAGATGTTATATGTTCCTTAAGTCTTTGGAAAAATCTCGAAAACATCATGAGAAGTGAAGCCTTCATTTTTAAGATGCACTGAAACTTGAAGAGAATTAATTGGTCTTGGGATGTGCTCCTGGTGAGCACTGCCCCGGGGCAGTGAGCTCCGGCCTTTCTCTTCCCTGACCCTCCCCTCGTGCCCTCTGCCTGCCCCTCACGTTCGTCCACTGTCAGCATGTCGGAGGCTTTTCATGTATGGGACTTGTTAGGTGGCATGTATTTTTGTTGGTGGTGTCTGAAAGATGAGAAGTAAATCATGTTAGGTTTCTTGTTGAAAACAACCACCTTATTGAATGCTAAGTAAGGTGGCTTTTTAATTGTGGTGTTCTGAATTAAATTGATTTTTCCTGTATAAAAACAAAATTGTCTTTCCAACTTTTACTTTATATGATTTTTCTCCTAAGTGAAAGATCACCACTTGATTCCTAAGAGCAGCTTTGCTGTGTCCTTTAACTTAAGAGTTGATGTTTGTTTTGTTACTCTTCTGGATCAGGTGAATAGTAGAAAAAGGTTTCAATGAAGTCTCTGCTTTTCCTGTGGACACTGAAGGACAGAGCTGTTTGAAAGGAAACTGTATGATTAATCACAGGGGTTATTTCTGACTCAGGTCATCATCATAGCTGAGAGAGAGCACCCCTGTCAGAGACGAGGAACGGACTCTGAGCAGGGTTCCCAAGAAAGGCGAGTCGATCTAGCTCATTGCCACAGTGGGAGCTTGCAGTAGACGGTTAGAAAACTGGTCCAGTAGCAAACTTAAGAGGCACTTAACTTTGAGGCACCAGGTTCAGGTCCCATCATAAAGAACAAGTCTCCATCCATTCACTGGGTGCCTGACACCATCCTCAGACCTTTCTGTGCACTGGCTCATGAATTTCCACAGCACCCGAGTGAAGAATGGGGTACAGGGTGCATGCCCACCCCTGCCAGAGCCTGCATCTGCCCCAGTCTGGCCCCGTGCGTCTTCCCCAACCTTCCTCTCTAGAGAATGTCCACCTCTAGCAGGTTCTTCACGGAATGACAGGTATATATGAATAAATGTTAGGAAGAAGGAATAAAAAGTTCATTACTTCTTAATGTTTGTTCTCACTGGGGAAACAAAAAGATTCTGGTTTCGTACTAGGAAAAAGAAAAAGCACTATGTATGGCTCTTTATGTGTGTGAGAACACAACAAATTTCACACTACCCTGACCAGACCTACTGATAAAAAGGGTTCTGACCGCCTTGGGTTTCGACAGTGTATACAGCTTACAACAATACATTTCATGGTCATTTAAAGGTGACAATTTTTTTTAAGTACTTTATCGTAAATAAATACAAACCTTTAGGAACAGAGGTCAGTTTTGCTTCTGCAATTCTGATATGGAACACTGTCACTCCTTCAAATGCCCCTGGTTCAATCCCATTATTATCGAGAGGGTTTGCACTCATTTCTGTGGGGGCAAATGACATAATTTAGCATGCATCCGTGTGTATGAAGGAGACTCAGTGCGGGCACAGACATCCCAAGAACATTCTGAGAAATACGAGCTTTATCCTGCATCTTTTTCACTTGCTGTGTTTATTTCTGTGTCTATCTGTTCCCCTTTCTGTTGCTCTCAGAAAAAGACTGCTTCGTATTACATAGGCTGAAGTAACAATATGCTTATATTACAGTAGATTAATACTAGAATAGATTTATTATAGAAAACATATATAGTAGATTTTTGCTTTGAATTGCTTAAGTCAATGACTTGTTATCACTCTGTTCTGACCATGAGCATATTTTGTTGTGTTAATATTACATTAGAAAAAAGATAATTCTGGGGCGCCTGGGTGGCTCAGTCGTTAAGCGTCTGCCTTCGGCTCAGGTCATGATCCCAGGTCCTGGGATCGAGCCCCGCATCGGGCTCCCTGCTCCGCGGGAAGCCTGCTTCTCCCTCTCCCACTCCCCCTGCTTGTGTTCCCTCTTCGCTGTCTCTCTCTCTCTGTCAAATAAATAAATAAAATCTTTAAAAAAAAAA
>NC_138382.1:388557-416876 GCF_054177405.1 Leptonychotes weddellii
TCTTCATATAATTTAAAACATTTGTGTTTTCCAGTATACATTTATTTGTCACCTAAGCTTTTAAAATTATAAGTCAATTAGGAATTGTTATTTGATTAACAGAAATATAATTTTGGGGAGATGCCAGTAAGTGAGGCTGTTTGGTAAGTGCCAGGCATTTGGCTGACCTAAGTGAGTGAGGAAGTTAATGAGAATATTGATCATGAGGGGCGCCTGGGTGGCTCAGTCGTTGAGCGTCTGCCTTCGGCTCAGGTCATGATCCCAGGGGCCTGGGATCGAGCCCCGCATCAGGCTCCCTGCTCGGCGGGAAGCCTGCTTCTCCCTCTCCCACTCCCGCTGCTTGTGTTCCTTCTCTCGCTATGTCTCTCTCTGTCAAATAAATAAATAAATAATCTTAAAAAAAAAAAATATTGATCATGAATTTTGAATGAATATTGGAGAGGGAGACGGCATGGTTATACGATGGGTGTTAAAAGTAAAATAGGGTGGAGTTTATAATGTACAACAGAAATTTCTCTAGCTCAGCAATCTTAAAGCAGATAATGTAAATTAGATGTACATTTCAAATAATCTCTGAATTGTGTACATTATATTTGAGTAGTTTATACAACACATTAAAAATACTACCTTTTTTGGTGTAAGCATAACCTTATTATTTTTTTAAAAAATACTACCTTTAAATTAAATATGCATAACAGATTTTACCGATTAGGGTGCAATCAGAAAACTGAAACCACAGTAGATGTTTCAAAGGGGATTCTTGAGAGTGTGTGTTAGAAACGGCGTATTTCTTCAAGGGCTATAAATTTTGTTTGATACTTTGAATTATAAATGGCTTAGATAGATAGAGATTATTGGATTAAAAAAGTTAATTTTGGAAATTACCAGTCTTAAACATTGCTGGTGATGATGAAGACCTCTATCTTTGCATATTGCATATAATTCCAAAATGTATCATCCGTTTGTGTAAACTTACCTAGAACATGTAAAGTATTCATTCCTTTGAATGTCTCCTTTTGTATTTTCTTAACTTTGTTATCATGAATTCTGAGTTCTGCTAGTGACTTGGGAAGGTTAAATGGTATTTCACTTAGTTGATTGTGGGACAGATAGAGCCTTCTCAACTTCTTTGTGGTTAGAAAAGCTTTTGGGTGAATCTTTGTTAGCTTATTGTTGTTCAGGATCAAAGCCTAGATAAAGCATAAAGAGATAGACCATATTACGAAGTGGATTTGATTTACCAATATTCTGCAGTGATTAGTTACTTGTGGAAAACAATGGAAATTATGTCATTCACATACTTTATTAATATGTAAATAATTCCCCAGTCCAACCTAAGCTAAAACAAATATTTACTACTGAGTTGGAACAGAGTGGTTTTGAGCCTTTGGTTTATCTTTCAGTAGGTGATATGTTCACGCAGTTAAGCCCTTCCCCCCTCCCCCCGCACCCCATTTCCCTTCATGGAAGTAATCGATGGTATTATATCTAAAAGTCTATTCAGAGGGCACCTGGGTGGCTCAGTTGGCTAGGTGTCCGACTCTTGATTTCGGATCAGGTCATGATCTCAGGGTTGTGGGATTCAGCCCCCGGTCAGGCTCTGCACTCAGCAGGGAATCTGCTTGAAGATTCTCTCTCTCTCTGCCCCTCCCCACCCTTACTCTCTCTAAAATAAAATAAAATAAAATGAAAATCTATTCAGTCACACCAAATATGTTTTTGTATGATTTTATCTACTTTTAAAACCTTCATTTCTTTTTTTTTCTATTTATTTATTTATTTATTTATTTATTTATTTATTTATTTATTTGACAGAGAGAGACACAGCGAGAGAGGGAACACAAGCAGGGGGAGTGGGAGAGGGAGAAGCAGGCTTCCCGCCGAGCAGGGAGCCCGATGCGGGGCTCGATCCCAGGACCCTGGGATCATGACCTGAGCCAAAGGCAGATGCTTAATGACTGAGCCACCCAGGCGCCCCCAAACCTTACTTCTTTTATGTTTACTGATGTGAAGCATTTTTCCCAGACTGGAGATGTGTAGGCGTAAACTGCTACAAAGTGCCCACTTATCTCAGACACTGGGGAGACAGCAGTGGGTCCTGAGAAATGCCTCAACCCCTTCTCAGGGCCCCGTGGCAGCGGCCTCAGAGGAGCTCCAAGCTCAGACAGCAGCCCAGCTCTGCACTGTCAGGAGTCAAAGCCCGTGAGGCCTGTGGAAAGGGCCTGACTGCAGCACCTGGGTGTGCTGGGCAGCAGGAACTACTCCATGTTTCCCGAGGGCGGTGACTGGGGGCTTCATTCCTTGGGACCTTCTTTCAGAGAGCAGCTCTAGAGTCATTCCGTTTATGAATGTTGTCACCAACCCCATTCTACACCAACCTTCCCCGTGTTTCCAGACGGACTTAATATGCCTTTCTAGTGTTATTCACGCCATGGTTCTTCCACAGAAGAAATACAAACACTTTGGCAGCTAAACTCCCTTGATTATTCTCTTTCCTGTAGGCCTTTATTATTTATTTATTTATTTATTATTTATTTATTTTAAAGTAGGCTCCACACCCAGAGAGCAGCCCCTCTTGGGACTTGTACTCATGACCCGAGATCGAGACCTGAGCCAAGATCAGGAGTCGGACGGTCCACCGACTGAGCCAGCCAGGTGCCCTGTAGGCCCTTTTCTTATCCTCCTGTCAGGTATACCATCTCACCTGAAGGAGAACAGGAACTGGTAACATGTCCTTTTTCCTGTATGCTACCAGCTAAGTGTGTTCTCTTCTCCTTTGGGGAAGAGTGGGATAACAACTTGTTGAGCCCTCACTCAACCCTATGATACAAAGTTAGAAATTATCTCTCTCCCTTTCGCACTGAGGAAATGGGCCCAGTGACAAAGAGTGACCTGCGTCCTGTCTGGCCTAGTTCCTCTGCCCTCTGCGCTATGTTCTGCCACGGTGGGCGCTTACTGTAGGCCTCCACTGTTGGGGGTCCCAGAGGGAGTGTGTGCCTGGGAATTGTTGGTATCCTCCCGTTGGGACGTGCATCGCCAGAGCTACCTAAAAGGAAGAGTGAGGAGTGCAGGATGGAGTGAGTTTATATGGAGGGTCTCATGCAGCTGCCCCCGCAGACTGGGTTAGCGCCTACAGTTCCCTTGCCCTTGCCGTTCCAGAAGTGACAGTCACAGAGCCCCCAGGCAGTGTGGTAATAGGTAAGGACAGAAGATGAGAAAAGGGTAGCTTTTCAGAAGTCAGACAGGAAGTCCTCCTGATGAGTGAGGCTGTAGCCAGCTGACTGCAAATTCGGCATGTGTGTAATGATCCCACTCATTCCCTAATGCTGGATTGTCCTTTGTGTAAGGACCAGAAGGCCAAACAGCCAGCCGAAACATGGAGAATTTATAGATGATCTGGAAAACACTTTTGATTCTCTTTAAGGACAGGTACCATACAAGATGATATTATAATTAAATGTCTTAAAATAGCATGCGCACAATTCAGGTAGAGAGCATGCAATGAGAAGTACTTTCCCATTGAGCCAGTCGGGAAGCACGAGGGCTGTCGGTAGCACTGAGCCACTGGGTGCTGGGCATTCGTTCCTCTGAGTGAGTTCCACGGCATTGTTACAGCTCTGTCTTGGCAGGGGAAGTCAGGCTTGGTGAGGCAAGCCCCTGGCCCAGTGCTTACTTCTAGTGGGGCCAAGGTTTGAGCCCAGGCCTGCCGGACTCCAGAACCCACTACCCTTCCAACAAGTGACACATAAAACTGACCACAGAGAAACAAGCCTAACACAGCTCCTGACACCTTTCAGACTCATTTCCCAGTGAATAATGGGAGTACAAGTGGGCTAAGTCCCTGGGATACTCCCAAGATGTAATAAAATTGTATGACAAATCAAAAACTTTGTGATTTTGGTATTGAATACGACTTTAATTATTCTTGTGGTTGTGTAGCTCAATATAAAGTTGAAGAAGTGGTAGAAGCATTCGTAGGCTGTATTTCCAACTTCTGAGAGTTAATAATGGCCTTGCCATTTTCCAGAAGTTTCTGTGGTCTGAAGTTGGTGGGATGGACTGGACAGATTCTTGGTGGGATTGTCCTGATATTTTAGTGATGCCTCAGGTATAAGATAAATATATGCTCTTCCAATTGCTCTTTTTTTTTTAATATATGGGAACTTATGGAGTCTTAACCAAATCTAAGCTGTCCAGTCATGGCCCTGGTAGCCCACACCTGGCATCACAGGGCAGCGTGGCTTTGCCAAGAGGATAGGTAGAGAGCCTAAGGAAAGATCATTCCTTGTGGTGCCTAGAACATGGCCAGCCTCAGTGTCCTTGCTCATCCAGCAGACATGAACTGCTTACATAATGGGACTGAATAGTCCCCTTCCCTGCCTGCTAGGATGGGTCATCAGGGTCCGCGCATTGACCCGAGGGTGATGGGAAGGCAGGGCGGCTTGGAAGAGGACAGGAGAACAGGCCTACGTGGATCTGAAAGAGAATGATGTGGCCACGGTATCTGTACCTTCTCCTCTCAGTGCTGTAACTGCCCTGGACGTGACAGGCCTTAAGTTTCTGCCCTTTAGCACGGCATGAGAATGTGCAAACATAGCCTTGAAAGGGGAGTGTTGGTTGCCCTACACACCACCACCCTAAATCCGTGCTGAGGGGAAGAGTGGACACCCCACTGCTGGGACGTGTGGAATCAGGCTCTTCCCAAACCCAATTCCAAAATAAATTAGACATTTTACTTGCTAAAATCTAGAGGCTCTAAGGGTTACATAGAAAACTAAGAATCTTTTAAATCTTAGAATATTAAAATATTAATAAACATTGTAAGGAAAAATTATTTTTAATTTTTAAAGTTCTAGGGGGGAAAAAAGCCATACAAGTATATATTAATTAGATATAATGCATGTCCTGCTCTCAGAGATTTATGGTGTCTTCAGATAAGTCAACAGGTTTGGGTACAGATTTTCTTAAACTGTATCCTAATGAGTTCTTATAAATAATCATTATCTTACTCATTTTAGTGTATAGTGACTGTGATTACCTAAATAGATCATAAGCTCATTTTAGGACCATTTACTTAAATTCTTAGCCCATTGCCTTTTACCTGGCTTTCATTTCAGGTAACATCACTTGAATTAAATTAATCAAATCTAATTTCTCATTAACTAGAACACTACTGAATATCAGGGATTTTGTCATTCTTCACACACAGAAAAGTAAGACTTGTTTACACAAAATATGAGTAATCCTTTTAGCAGTGATAGAGATTTTCACTTAAATATGAACATATATATTCTTACGTAAAGTGAAGTGAGTCCTTTAAAATCATTTTCTTTGATTTCCTTAATTTTATTGTTTTGAAGGTCAACCATTTGAGTATCAAATGGAATGTTGCTTGGGACGGAGGACAAACCTAAGAAATAAACGAACATGTTACACACACATGATATGCTGAAGAAGAGTTTTCTAATATGATAGAAATGTACGTTTGTTAAAATCCACAGTTACCATTAAGAAACAGCAAAACCTTGCTCTTTGGAAAGACCTAAAGACCTTTTCAAGTAACTTATATATTTTTGCAAGGTGTCTAGCTGGGTCTAGCTGTCGCTGCTCATCTGCACAAGGTGACAGATAAGGAGGTAAATTAGGGCACACCAGTATGACTGCAGGGAGGTGGCCGCAGCTGAGGTGCGGCTTCTGCTGATGCACCAGGGCCGAGGAGCGGTGACATTCTCTGCCACTACTCAGGCTGTTGTGGGGCTGAGTTGGAACCTGTGGGTTTTGATCATATTAAGAAGCCTCAATATGTACAAAGTTGTGCTTAGAAAATAAATTATATTATTTTCATGTACATTCTTTAAAATGTTACTACGCATTTCCTTTAACAATGAACTGCCCTACTCAGTTGTCAGTTATTTGATTTATAAAAACTTACTCATCTAGAACTCCCTGTTGATGTCTGGGTGTGCGGTAGACCTTTGCTGACACCCTCCCCCTCAGCGCTGGGTCTTTTCCAGCCATTGCTTTGACCCCCCTGTCAGTTCGCACTCCTCTTTGCAGGGACGATAGTAGCTTTCTTTCTGTGATGTGAGGTTAAGGTTCAGCTGCATCATGCTCTCTGTGTATGTGGGTACTCAGTCATGTTAGTTAAATTACTTAAAGACTTAATGTTTTTTTCCCCTCTTGAATTAAAACACAAAGAAGAGCAGGAAATTACCCAGAGCAGTACCTGGTGCATTTCTTCCTTACTTTTCTTGCTTTCCCTAGATGGCTGAACATACCCACCCTTTTTGTCAGGCCATAAAGTAGTTATGCTTGACAAACATGGGGCCTCTTGTTTTCCCCCAACATTTGTTATTGAAATGTTCAAACGTTAAAGAAAAGTTGAAAGAATTTTACAGTGAAAACTCATAGTCTCTTTCTACCATCAACATTTTACTATACTTACCGTTCATCCATCATCCTTTTTTATGCATTTTACAGGGAGTTTCAGATGTTAGTATGCTTTTGGGGGAGCCATCCTTGCTCCTAAGGAGCAGTAGTATATTTAATAGCTCCATTGAAGGGCTCAGTATCAAAATACTCTACCCGGTAGCCCTGAGTACTTTTCCCTCCATAGTTTACAGCGATGACTCACTCCTTTAAGAAGTTTGACCACAGATAGAAAGAGGGAAAGGGAGTCACTTGGCAGGTTGGCAAGGTAGCCATTTTGATAGGAGATGATTTTGGTCTTAGGAAATGAAGTGGAATGTCTTGGAGGAAGTGGGCGGCTCTGCAGAAAGCACCAGGTAACTTAGACTTGGAGTGACCTTGCTCACCCCACCCCTGATGAAATTGGAAGCTCTGGAAAGAAATTCATTTTCTGAGGGAGAAAGAGTGACAGGGCTCCAGACCCTTTTCATTGTTGTGGTCACGAGGGAGAGGTGAGGTATGTACAGAATGACAGGTGAGTGCCGCACTTTGGCTTCCCACAGTGAGGCAGGTCTGAGCCTGCCCCTCATCTGGAAATGGGCAGGTACAGTGAACCCTGGTATGCATTCCCCATCATACCCTCTCCCTGAACAGGGTATGAGTGTACCCCTCTATTCAAGAGCGTCTTCATTAGAAATATTTAAAAAAATAAAGTACTCAGCAGAGAATTATGCATTTTAAGACTTTAGAAAGTGATTTAGTTCAGTCACTTCTTTTCTAGATGGTTCTAAACCTAAATCATTCAAAACAAAGAGCATTGACTTTAAAATGTCTACATTAGCGATTTCACAAACTCTATAACCTGTTTATGGCTCTAGACAGGCAATTTATCTTGTCCTTGTAGAATGTTACTAGAAAGCACACTGTCAAACTACTGACATCCTGAAATGAACCACAGGGATGTCCATTCTCTCTGAAGGAAATTAAAACGAACCATTTTGATTCAAATTTGAGAAGAGAAGGAAATGTTCTATATTTGTTATATTTTCAAAAAACTTAAATGAAAAATTGCTTTACAGTTAGTGAGCTGATTTTTGAAATTTCAGCGAGGACTCTTACTATCCTTTCAGTTTTATCACAATGACATTTTCTCCAAAACAGGTTGACACATGTTCTTACCTAGATCGGAGCAGTGTACAACTCTCGAGTAGCATTGGCACCCAAATGGACATGTTGGAAACAGATCAAAAGGGAAAAAGGGGTTAACTGGCTCTCTTGTTGGAAAAAGAGAGTTGTCATCATCAGGGTCACCATCCACTCCATCTTCCACGTCCTTCAGCATCATGTTCTTTAGCGTCACGTACGAAGGGTGAAATGAGGGCTTGGCAGAGCATAAAGCCAAGAGCGCTAGGAGCACGCACTCCTTCATGTTATCTCGTGTAGGGGGCCAACCTAGGACTAAGGAGACACTGAGATAAAGTTAAAGTTTAAACAGAATCAGAGTAAGAGCACAACAAAATGGCATTCTGACCCATTGCTGGGTGAGTAAATTTATAAAAAGTTTTTGGAAAGCAGTTGCACACTATGCATTGGAAGTTTTAAAAATATCTTTATTTTTCATCCACTAATTCTTTTTGTAATCTAGTCTCAGGAAATAATTCTAATGTGCATAAAGATGTCCACCACAGAATTATATATAATAGCAAAAAGTTAAAGATAATATTAATGGTTAAAGTGAAATAGTAAAATAAAATAGGGTGTATGTATTCCACAAAATACTTCTGAACTCACAAAATATTTGCAGTGTTTACAAATATTGGGGTGCTTGGGTGGCTTAGTTAAGCATCTGCCTTTGGCTCAGGTCATGATCACAGGGTCCTGGGATCGAGTCCCACATGGGGCTCCCTGCTCAGCAGGGAGTCTGCTTCTCCCTTTCCCACTCCCCCTGCTGTGCTCTCTCTGTCTCAAATAAATAAATAAAATCTTTTAAAAAATTGAAAAAAAAATATGGAACATTGTATTTTTGGAATTACAAAAAACAAATCTAAAAAATCCATATGTAAAGTATACTTACAAACACTCAAAAACTTGGCACAAATATAGCTAATTGATAATCCTGGGTAGTAGAACCATGAATGACGTGTGTCGTCTTTTTTTTTTTTTAACTTTTATAATGGCCAATAAGTACTACTGTTATACTTAGGAAACTAATGAGTGCTTTTAAAAACAAAAACAGATAATCATACCTGACTCCCTCTTCTCCATATCCTTCCATTGCCTTAATATCTATGTCCCTTTTGAAGTAAAACCCCCATGTCCCCTTGGCCTCACATCTGGAGATTGTCTGTAATAACCCTCCCTCCCCACCGCCAGCCTCACTCTCAGACTTGGTCACTTTTTCCACAGTGTACTTGGATTTCCTCCTTCTAATCTGTTCATTGTCTAATACCTGATCCAGAGCGTCTGAGGGCCAGACTTTCTTACTCTTTTCTTGCTCATCTTTCCACTGAGTTTTGTTTGTTTGGTTTCTTTGAGGGCCGGGGTTATTTGTTTTCAGCTGTATTTTTAAAGCCCACACAAAACTAGAATGAATGATCTAGAGCCTTGTGAGCATAGATTTGTTGTCATCTAATGGCAGATTTTTCTACAGGTGTGTTTACATATCATGGTTTCTTAACTGTCACTTGAGAAGTGTACAGTCTTTGTAATTTTCAAAAATTATGAAATCATCTAAGACAGTCTTCCAGTCTTCCCTGTGCATTGGGTGGCACACAGATGCCCATTGGTGAGGCTGTGCTCTGGCCAGAGGGCATGCACCCTCTCCCCAGATGGCCCTCAGCCGGGTCCCCAGCAGTGCAGCTGGTCCACTTGCTGCACCTAACACGACAGCACCGTAGCCGCACAGGCCGTCCAGAGGCCGTTGCAGTTGGTCCAGCCTCGGGAAGATCTGGCTCCCCAAGTCCTTGCGAGTCATGTCGGCTGCTTACAGTTTCCCAGAACCCAGAAATTAGGTTTAACCTCTCTCCATGGCCTTGCTCTTTCTGGACTTAGGCATCAGAAATGAAGTATTCAGCTATATGTGGTATGCCTTTTAATCCCCAGGGGAAGGTGGGAAAAAAATTCTATCATCAGTCATTAACCTGGTAATTAACATTATTTAACTTAGAAATCTAAATGGCAGTGTGAACACTTTGTCCGCTGGGTGGCTGGACATCACCAGCTAGATACATGAGATTTCTCTGTGATAACCCACACTCGATTATGCGACGATCAGGACATACCTGAGAATGGCAAACACTTTTTTATGTTACTAATTCACTTCAGAACCAGCCTGGCCTCCCACCTCTTCCCTGCCTTATGGAAGCATCAGTCCAGTTGATTCCAGACACATCCCCCACATTAACCAGGAGGAACGGGAGGCGCAGAGACCTTCAGTGGCTTCCCCAAGGCCACATAACCAAAAGAGTCAGACCCCAAGGTAGAGCCCACACTCCCAGTGTATGGTCTGCATTTTCTGCTGCTGCCTTCGCGGGAGCACGCTCTTGCATCCTGAAATCCGGTGGCCTCACCCACACACTCTGTCATCTCTTCTCCAGCCAGGCCACCGGTCTGCACAAGGAGGGGTGCATGTGCAGCCTGGGCTGGGAGGGCAGGAGTGGGTATGGTGTGTGGTCAGATTCCTATGGTGCAGAGACCCTGTGCTGGCCGCTTGAGGCCCGGCGGTGTCTGTCGGCCGGCTCCAGGATGGGCAGGTTCCCTTTCCATGTCCAGTCTCCCAACCCCCACAGGCACCTGGTAAGGTCAGCTGGGTTCTGTTTCCATTATCACTTTGTCTCTGGCACGTTATTTCTGCTTCCCAGCTGCCTGCCCAACTTTGACCCAAGGCATCTGTGTGGTTCCTGGCTCCCTAGTACTTGGTTCCCAGCTTTGCATTGACCTTCCAAAACTCCCATTCCCTAGCTAATTCAGCCCTGGGTGGGTCCTTAGCCACACCAAAGCTTGTCGCAGGTACCAGCTTATTCTTTACCATTGCTCTGCAGCTCTGCCTTCCATGTCCACAGCTGCCCCTGGCTCTGCCTTTGCTTGAGGTTGCTGCAGTTTTCCAGTGGGCATGTGTCGGGGCCTTGCTGTGTACCAGGCGCAGGGTTAGGATGCAGATTCTGTGACATAGAGGCCCCTCTCTCCCCATCCTCTTTCCTCCCTCATGTCCCTCCTCAAAAAAATAAAACCACAGCTCCTGATCCGCTACTCTCAGCCAAGCACGGGCTTGTTGTAAAAGCCAAAGCTGGAATGTCAGGTGCATCCGTGGGAAAACTGAACAAATGCCTGAGTTAGTAAACAGAGCTGAACTGCGGGTAGGCACTGTGCACCGAGGCTGACACTTTGGAGGGATCTCCAGGTGTGTGGCCCCCAGACTCAGAGGGCAGCATTCTTCACCAGAGGTCTGTTTACTCCTCATACCCTCAGTTTACTGTTGGAGACAGTAGATATAAAGCCATCTCTATAAAATACACACACACACACAAGGTTGAAATAGAACACACAAACCTAATAAGAGAGAGTAGGCTACTGAGTGAAGGACGCTTTTCCTCTTTTGGGGGCCTATTTTTTTAAATTATTGTGTTGGTTTTTAAATATTTTAAATGGTCCCCTGTATACTTTTGCCTTTTGCCAACCACTTCTGTAGCATCAGGTGGTCTACACAATTAAAGGTTTCTCATCTACCCTCCCCTCAAGAGTCCAAAAAAAAAGTCAGACAGCAGTGCCCACCTGGGGAATCTTTGGGGGCCGTGGTTTCCTGAGGCCTGCCCCCAGTTGCCCTGGTCCGTGGGAGATGAGGAGTTTAATCCAGAGTTATTTTTGAATTGGTTTGCTGAGTTTCAGTATTTTCTTGGAGCAACTTAGAGCTATACAGGAGCTTGTAGGTTCCCAGGCTAGACCAGAGAAATCTACGTAACAGGTACTGTACCTGAAGTGATAGATGTAAGAAAACCATAGAACCTTAACAAATCCACATAACAAGAGGACCATGGTAGAGCTCCAAACACTTCTGGGCTTTCCCTGACCTGGCAGTGGAGCTCGGGACTCGCCTTCGCTCCTCCTGCCTCAGGACGCAGGAGAGCCCAGGAGCCAGGTGCAGGTGAGGATGAGGGACAGCGGTGTGAAGAGGCCACGTGCAGGTGAGGGGGAGGGGCAAGCCAGGCATCAGGGCTGCAGACCAGCCCCCCAGCGGGGTCAGGAGGCACATCAGCCAGCGTGCCCCCCCCCCCCCGCCACGGAGGAGGTGGGGGCTCTGGCTGCTAGAGCAGGCTGGGTACCTGGGATGCTTTCTGGTTGCTGGCTGCTGGGTCAGCACCCCTTGTTCATGCCTCCTTGGGCCCTTCCTCTGCAAGTGAGGGAGGAGACCTGCAGAGTCAGGAAATGGCACGTAGGTGAAACTCTGTCCGGGTGTTGGATTCTCCCCGGAACATGCTGGGTCAGTTAGTGTGTCCACTCTCTGCTTGCATGACTCCAGCGAGTGCTCCTCAAGGGGCGTCCGGTTCCCCTGTTGTCCATCTCTGCTTGATAGGAAATTCTTTATATGGAGACCCAAAGTGCCTTCTGGCATGTTCTCTCCGTGCTACTTCTGACTTCTGTTAGCCATAGAAGATTAATGTGATCTCTCTGCATTCTTTTATATCCTGGCTCCTTAAAAAGAGAAGTCAGGCGAGCCTTGATTCCATGAGGGATTCACCCTTTACACCCTTCATCTGAGGCGAGAAAGTACAAGTGATAGTAGGCCCCAAACCGTGCCCTATCCTAGTTGACCAATTTTTTTATCAGTAGAAAAATATTGGGATGTCCAGGAGGGAATGCTGTATAGCAGTGTTTTTCCATTATTCAGAAAGAATATAGAGTATTATTTCTCATTGAAAATGATGTGACTTTTAGTTGTCTTATTTTTAAATTTATTAGTTTATTAATATTTAGGCTTAAGCTCTTATTTGATAAGTTTGGGCAGTAGTTAGATTGTGCTATTTTTTTTTTTTTTAAGATTTTATTTATTTATTTGAGAGAGAGAGACTGAGAGAGAGAGAGCATGAGAGGGGGGAGGGTCGGGAGGGTCAGAGGGAGAAGCAGACTCCCTGCCAAGCAGGGAGCCCGATGCGGGACTCGATCCCGGGACTCCAGGATCATGACCTGAGCCGAAGGCAGTCGCTTAACCAGCTGAGCCACCCAGGCGCCCTAGATTGTGCTATTTTTAAAACCTTTAAAAATATTTGTGTTTTGTTCTCAGGAAGACTTAGTATTTCCCCAGTTTAGACCAGTTTTGCCAGAGTTTATTACTCATGGGAAGCTTTGGACTTTGGTTTCAAGTTTCTTTTAATCAGAATATCTGGAATATTACTTCAGTGCTACTGCTGTTCGTAATAAACCGTGGCACGGTGTAGCCAGGAAGGGCCTCTGAGACGTTGCTCCCACAGAGGGGCCGAGGTCAGCCTCCTCGCTCCTGCATTGCCTGCCCCCAGCACACCGCTGGCACGGCCCCCCCAGGCCGGCCCCAGTGCCACAGTGACTCCCAGACAGTAAGCTGACTCTCCTCAGAGGACGGGGCACGCGGTTTGGCCAGGTGCTCAGGACTGGAAATGGAGCTAAGAAGTGTCTCTGAGTTTGCATAAACTCCTATTTTCCACTTAAATGTTCCACAAACTTAGATTGGAAAATTTGTCCAAGTGAAATGGTATTTCTTCTCAGACACTACTATTAGGAAAATAAGTCACTGTGCTTTTAAATCCCATGCTTAAAGGTCTGCTTGGCGACTTTTCCCCTGGCTCACTTGTCCCTATGCACTCACAAGTGCTAGCAGCAGATGTCAGTTGTAAATGTGATAAAGGTCCTCCATGTGTGTACCCACAGAGGGCATCTGAGCTGGATCCAGGTACAATCGAGGCTCAGCCCTGTACTTGAACAGGTAAGGAAGTTCAGCGTCCAGACATGAACTTGGACGCTTACAGGACCTCTGGAAGGAAACTAATGCTTTTAAAGGCCACACTGTCCTTAAAGAAATAATTCGCTTTACCCTGGAAATGTAAATTGCATCTGATAAAGAAGTTGTGACTGCCTTTCCTTAGACCAGTTTTTGTCCTTTGTTTTTCAGTGCATCTTAAAAACAAAACACTTCTACCTCTCTGTTCCCCAGTGTCTCCTACGGTGCATTAAGACTTGTGCTTGTAAAGTGCTTTGTCTCAAACCTCAGATCAGGTACCCAAACACTCATTTGTAGTGGGGTAGCTGGTGGAAACAGAAGACTTCTTTCCACCACGCTGTGTTGTGAAATACCGAAAACAAAAACATCAAGATACTTTCACATGTGTGTGGGCTTACGAGTTCTTTGTATTTCCTTTTTTTTTTTCCTTTTTAAACAACTCAATGATTCTTGGGATTGGAAAAAAAAAAACCACTTTATTCTTAGAGAGAGATAGACCCTCAGGTTTCTTTGTGACTTCACCCACAGCATGTGGCCGCGGCTTGTGGCCGCCACACCTCTGAACACACTAACAAGAAGGAATGCTGTGCTCTGTTTAGATTCTGAGGAAGTAGGACATCAACTACATTGTTTAATTTCTTTTCACCTAAGATTTAATTTAAAAATTTACTTTGGGAGAGGACAAAGGAAATCTGTATTTTAAATTCTGACTATGGAGTTGTGTGAAAAGAAGTTTCTGATCTTTCCTGTTGGATATGGAGCTAGTTGAAGTATTGCTGATAACTATTCTTTCTTGGAATTATATGCATCTCCATGTTTACTGTCCAGTGCTATCTCGTTACATAAGAAAAAGGAAGACATTTATCAAAAACAATGTGAATATTCAAATGTGTAAGTAAAACTGACATTTGAATAATTCATATTTTGAAAACACATTAGAAAACATCATAGTTTTGCATTTTGAAAGAAATATTTACTGTTTCGCTTAATGTTTTTGTGATATCCATAAACTTCATTATCATTAATTATTTTAAGGTCATGTTATTTTCCTAAAAGAACATACTCAAAAGATTTTGGTTTAAATATTTTTAAAATCAATCATGTTAAAATTTATGGTGAAGCATCAGAACAGGTTTTCGTTTAACTGTAAAGTCAGTTACATGACAATGAATCCATTCTATATAAAACTCAAAGGCTAGAGTAATTTTATGTTCTGTATTTAAGTACTGACTTTTAAGGAATTCTGCAGGTAAACTTGGTCATATGTTTTACAAGCAGTGGTGTTAATAACGTCAGTGTCCCCTTAGTATCAACTATGGAGTTGTTCCTTCAGCTGTGAAGAAAAGACTGAAAACGTACCTCGTCAGGAGGGAGTCCGTCCTGAGGGTCGAAGCCCCCAGCATGTACTCCTTCCCTGCCGTGTCTTGCTGCTCCAGGTGCTGCCGAAGGAGAGGTGAGAAGTGTCCCGGCAGGCGGGCGGCACTCCGCTCGAGAGTGGTGTGGCTACACCCTGGCTGACACTGGAATAAGCTGCCTCCACAGATTAGCGGCGTAGGACTGAGGGGCCAGATTAAAACTTGTTACTGCTCATGTGTTTTCCATCACTGTTTGTATCGTAGCCAAGACTTCTAGCTAAACGCTAGACGTCTACTGGAAGATTCTGAAGGAAAAAAAGGGAGCTTAATAATGCATGGCAACTGGCCATCGAAAGTGCAGCCAAAGTCACTCAAGAAGTACCTGATTTGAAAAAATACTTTATGAAATTCTTAAATGAGCAAATCCTGATAGATTACAAGTTTAAAAACCACTCACCCTATACAGACTGACAAAATGTTCATCAATCTTGGTAAAACATACCGACGTCACTGACGTGTAAACCCAGGTCCAGCTGTACCTGAGAACGGGGCCATGCCACTGAAGTCATCCCGTCAAGCATACTCGCCCAGACTGTGCTCGGAAGCATTCAGCCCTGCCACGGGCATGCCGGGTCACTGTACACGAGGCCCTACGCAGGGCCCGGCCCCAGCGTGTACACTGTAATCCCAACAGGGACACGTGCCTCCGGGGTCGCCAGCGTGGGCTTTCCCTTTCCAGGAGAGCGTGCAGGGGGACCTGGCAGTGGGAGGACGCCATCGTCTGAGAAGGACAGCGTTGTTAGCATTCCCTGTACCATGCACCCCCTCGGGAATGCCAGTTCCCACCGCAGCTAGGACCTCATCCTTCCAGAGAGGGTCTCTTCCGTCTGCTGAGAACGACTCACAGTGACAGGTAGCTGTAGGGGATCTCCTGGTGCGCAGAGTTGGGGGCCAACCTGTTTTCGGAGTGTGTTTCCCGTGGGTTAGCAGGGCCGGCACTCTCCTGCCATAAAGAATCTGTCCTTTCCCACCTCGCAGAGAAGTGGGGCGTGTGGAAGTGAGGCAGCCACGGCCCAGAGAGCAGGTGGTGCCTCCGAGGGGCGGGCAGCCAGCCCCCCATAAAGAAAATGCCCTTCCGTGGACCTGGAGTGTGCTGGCCCTGTTGCCGGCCTCCACGGAGAGCCCTGTTTGGGTCCAGTGCTCGTGCTCCCACTGACGCAGTTGTGTTTAGTTCAGAGGTGTATCCGTTACCTGGATGAACTGAGACATCCTGAGGGCTGAACTGTACTTACTAACCTGGTTTCATCAGAGCAGAGTTCTGTTTGTCCTGCACCGTGTTTTGTTTTGTTTTTTAACTTAAATAAGTGTATATTACAAAAATAAATAAATACCACATCATAATGGTATAGCTCGGTTAATGTTCACAAACCGGGCGCTGGTTGGAAGCCCCCTGGCCCTCCCCCCGAGCTTCCTCAGAGGAGGAAGCTGGCTTCCTGGCTTCAAGCACACACCGCGTTCCCTGCGCTCTGTAAGCGCGGCACATGGCAACTCACTCTGGGGTCTGGCTTTCTTCACCCTGCGTTGGCTGTTTGACATCCATCCAAGGTGTTGTGGCTCATTCTCAGTGCTGTGTGACTGTGCCCCGAGTCAGAGTTCACATATATATTCCCGTGTGGGGTGCAGCTGTGAATGTTCAGATGTGTTTTCCTCTGTCGTGTGAGGCTCCTGTGTATGTGTTTTTGTTTGGAATTACTGTTCTTAGAATTAGGGGGTTTTCACTACTCTCAACAAGCTAAGCTTTGCCAGTGTGTGGCTCCTGTTTTTACATGGCAGCCCCAGCTGGGGCTGAGGGTTAGCTCCTCCTGTCAGTGGGACACGCGCTCCCACCTCCGCCTCTGCCTCCTGGTCTAGAGAGCCGGAGGACTTCCCAGGAGATTGCTTTGCTGAGGGTGTATGACGGCCTCTCCCACCTCCCTCCACTGCGAGCCCCCTGCCCTGGCTTCCTTCTGCACCTTGCTTTGATCCTTGGTTGAAGGCCTGGGGGAAGGAGGCCCAGGAGTAGTGCCAGGGGTGGTTGTGTATTTGGCTTGTTTGCCCTGTTCTGCAGACTCAGGGCCCGGACCCCCCCCCGCTCCCCCCCCCCCCCAGCCCTGCGGAGAAGGCCTACATGCATACGTGCCTCCGGGAAAGACGCTGCAGGTTTTCTCCACATCCGTGCTGTGTCATCCAGACACAGCCGTATGCCTCCTCTTCCCTAAAGCGTCCTCAGGAGATCTTCCAGTTTTGGTTCCTGTAGGCATCCTATGGATGGGACCCGGTTTTTTCCTACACATTTGTTTGTTATCTTTATTCTTTTGTTTTTCCCTCGTTAGGCTTTGCTCTATGAACTGGAGAATTTTTTTTTTTTTAGGATTTTATTATTTGATAGAGAGACAGCGAGAGAGGGAACATAAGCAGGGGGAGTGGGAGAGGGAGAAGCAGGCTTCCCGCGGAGCAGGGAGCCCGACGCGGGGCTCAATCCCAGGACCCTGGGACCATGACCTGAGCCAAAACAAAGAGTCCGACACCCAACTGACTGCACCACCAGGCACCCTTGCATATAATTTCTCAGACTCCTTCCTGACCTTCTCCTGGTGTGGAAATGGGGAGCAGCGATTTTGGTCCGAACAAAGGAGAACTGGAAAGGCCCTTGGGAATCATCTCCTACAAATTAGGAATGAAGTAGGTGGGGAGGAGGGTGTCTGTGGCCTCAAGAGATGCCTTTCAAAGCTCTGGAATCACCAGGAGGCTGAGTTGTGTGATGTCTGTCCAGAGGCTTCTGGCACTTCTGTGCCTTCTGCGCCTGGCTTCTGGGTGCAGTGGAGTGGATCGTATAGCATCTCGCAGTCGCTACGAGGGATCGTGTGGTCGATCGCTCATTCCACAAAACGGTGTTAAGTGCTGTGAGGAAAAGCAGCAAAGAGCTGTGGGAGAAGCCCTGAGGGTTGTGAGGGGGCTGGCCTTGCAAGTATGATTTTGGGAAGGTTCTGGGCCATCAAACCTGAGGATGTAAACTGTATGCTCTTCCTGTGTAACCGGAGGTTGCCTAGGGGATACGCTCAGGAAGGACAGGGCTCTCTGGTTTAGGATTAATTACTTACACTGCAGGTCATGACGTGTGCACAGTATTCAGCCTGCAGATGTGTTTTGTTTGGAGCATATGGTCTTTTTAAAAAACAGGAAATTTTATGTCAAAGTCCAAATTTATAGCATATCTTAAAAAACCAGTCTGACAAAGCTGGCCCTGACGTCCTGGGCAGTTCCAGCCATTGGCTGACCTGGTGGCAGCAGCCTTCTTCCTGCGGGCTCCTGGTCCCTGGTTCCCGGCTGCCCTCCCTCCCCTACCCCCTGTGCCCTCAGGCCGTTGGACAGTTTGCTCTGAAAATGAGTTAATGACATGAATTGTCATTTAAAATGAATTGAGTTGAATTTATGGATATTGAAGGACTTATTGCAATAAGCTTATAATATTGTGTGGGTGTCAGATCTTTTAAACAATGTCTCAAAAGTCAGTTTGCTTTGAGGAAAGGGCACAAGTAATAGTTTTGCTTCAAATAAACTTTCTAGCTCTTTCCACTGAGAAGACCTGAATGCTCCTGCGTCTGACTTCCACATCTGTGTTTCTAAGGACCATTTCCCACTAGAAGGACCAAGGCTCCTAGGAGAAATGAAGAGTAACAGGTTGGGGCCAGGGAAGGCATAAGATGTGCCTGAAACATCTCATACCAGCCAGCATCAGAGTGCACAGAGTTTCCCGCGGACATGTGGACAGAGTGTGGAAGCCAGCGTGAAGAGACCGCGTGAGCACCTTACAGAGCACAGGGGTAGCCATGGATTATTGCATGTCAAATGAAAATGTTATTACAATAACAGGGAAAAGAGAGTCCGTGGGACAGCGCTTTTCCTACAGAAGAATGCCGGCTGATCAGGACAGAAGGAGCCAGAGCCCGACAGTCACCTGCTGGGACGTCTCCAGTGTGCTAATTGATTTAGGCAAAGATAGTCAGTGGAAGCCCAGACCACTATATGGAGGGTCACTGGATGGCAATATTCACACAGACCCAAAGTCTTACCTTACAGACTGTTTCTAATTACCAGGGAAAGATGGTACCACCTCAACCAAATGTCTCAGAATCACCAGTAATGGGCCTGCCCAACATCACCTGTGTGGGATTCCTGTCAGACATGTTTTATCTACGTCCAATCAGACAAACGCAAACAGGGGACATTTTACAAGAGAGCTGGCTGGGACCCTTCAGAACAGCGAAGGGCCGAGACTGCTCTGGGCAGGGGTTACCGTCGTAGGTCACGCACAGGAGACTGGAGGGTCCGCGTGTTAAACTCTGGGTCACACACACGGCCCCTGAGGGCATGGTTGGACAGTGGGAAACTCTGAGTATGGGCTGTGGTGAGACAGTCCTGGGTTTGCTGATGTGAGTGATTGTGATCGTTGCCCCATGGTCACATCAGGAGCTATCTGTGTTCTCAGAGTTTCCTCCTCTGGTTCTGGGCGACAGTCTTAAGACATCCACAGCTTGCATTCGGATGGTGCAGCCTGTCCCTTGCAAATTCTTACGTGTGTATGGACATGGACGTGGGAGGGAGAAAGAGATAAAATGAATAGAGAAAACAGTGTAAATTGGTGAATGTAGGTGAAGAGTATAGAGGTGGTCATTGTATTGTTCTTTCAACTTGTCTTTGGCCTTAAAAATATTGCTAAATAACTGTGGAGGGGAAAAGGCAGTTTGCCTTAATTTTAACTTGTTTATTCTTACCTCTAGTGAAATATTTACATGTAAAATTTTAAGTTAAGTAAGCTGTTCCCCTACACAGGGTTTCCTAACCACGGTGCGTGAATCCCTAGAGGATTGAGAGAGGCTTTATGAGCCTCTTGATACATGTGAAGTCTTAGTAGACGTGTGTTTTTCTTCGTGGAGGGCTTATCACAGCTCCCCTCATACCCTCACAGGGGTCCGTCCTTCAAATAGTTAAGAACTACTGCCCCAGAATTAGTATTTCAGACAGTATAAATTTGGTAATTTTGAATGTAATTCTCAACTTACATAAAACAAATCAACCTTTAGCAGATTCTTATAAAAAGTTTTGCTTCTATCAATTGATAGTTTAATGTAAGTTTATTTGACCGCAGAGACTCTGTTACTTAGAAACACACCATGACATTTCAATAGCATGATGCATTCCTTTTCTGTTCCAAACTAAGACGTGTTTAGTGCAATCACATGCTATTTTTAATGCAATATGCTTTCCCTTGTGTGGATTCACATTCTTCACATTTTGTGTAAAGGAAAAAATATGCTCGACTCTTAAGTTTTGATTGTATCCACTTTCATGTAGACAGAAATGTAACTTCAAAGAAGAAATAGTCATGCCTTTAATTTTCAGTTGTGTGATCACTGAGGCCTATGTACAGAGTTAGAAGCATTTGCTTCTTTGCAAATAACAGTGTGTGACAGACTAAATTCCAGCATGGTGCACAGTCTCGACCGTTCCTGTTCGGCACATCAGGGCAGAGACATGTGAGTAACATGTTAGAGACATGTGAGTAACATGCTGAAGCATTCAGATGCACGGGCTCCGACGTGTGCTAACACATGACTGCCCTGTTGACAGTGGACTGCAGGGACAGCCACGAAATGATCGAGCTCCCCCGGGGACCATGTGGCCTGCCGCGCCCGGCTGCGTGACGGGGGCGCCAAGGCTTGCTTGCAGATGGACTGTATCCCTGCAGACCCCCTTGTGGGGTATCTGAGGCGGAATCTTACCTGCAGGACACCTTTCTTGATCACATACTCTTCTAGTTTGGCTGGCTATTTTAAATAGTTTTTCCTCCATTTTAGGTGTTATAAGTAATCACAGTGAATCACATTTATAAGTAAGACTTTCTCTTCTTTCTTATAATAATCAGGATTTTTTTCAAATCAGCTTCTAAATTACTCCTGTCTGTGACGAAGAGTAGTTTGGACTCTGTTGCATCCCACACGCACTGTGTGTTTATGGAGACCCTGGCTGTGCGTGCCTGCTTTCACTCTTCTCTGTGCGGAGGGTGTGAACAAAGGCTCCAGGTTTGGAAGAGCCGTGGACGTGCCACAGTGTCCTGCTGACCCCTGGCCTGTGCCATACACCCGCTCCTGTCCCCACTATATTTCACAATCTAAGGAATCAATTACCTTGAATAATTAGTATCTACCATATTAAGAGTCCGGGCAGCCTTGAGCAAGTCACCGAACCTCCCTGCCTGCAGGTTTCCTGACACCTTATCAGTGAAGGAATGGATGCTCACCTGATCCTTTGTCCACCCTGTGCCCAGCACAGTCATGGGTGGCCCCTCATTTGACCTTCCCAGCAGCCTGGGGAGGTAGATGGTGTTCCCCCCAGTTTCATGGGTGAGGACACTGGAAATCAGAGTCTAAGTAACATGACCAAGTCCACAGCTAATAAGGACTCTGGGTCAGAACCATGATACTTGTTCTTGATTTTTAACTGTAAGAGATGGACCTCATGTTCCTTTTTTCTTTTCTTTTTTTTTTTTTTTTTTTAAGATTTTATTTATTTATTTGACAGAGAGAGAGAGCGAGAGCAGGAACACAAGCAGGGGGAGTGGGAGAGGGAGAAGCAGGCTTCTTGCCGAGCACGGAGCCCAATGTGGGGCTCGATCCCAGGACCCCGGGATCATGACCTGAGCCGAAGGCAGATGCTTAACGACTGAGCCACACAGGCGCCTGGACCTCGTGTTTCAATAGACTTCTGGATTTGCAGACCTTGGAGTCCTCTTGTATAGGTTAGAGCTGTCCAGAAACTTCTATTTCCATGTGTGTGTTTTTTGTTTTGTTTCGTTTTAGGGAGTAGGGAGGAGAGGGGCAGAGGGAGAGGAGAGAGAGAATCTTAAGCAGGCTGCATGCCCAGCACAGAGCCCCATGCGCTGTTCCATCTCATGACCCTGAGATCATGACCTGAGCCAAAATCAGGAGTTGGGCGCTTAACCCACTGTGCCACCCAGGCGCCCCTCATACACACTTTTAATGTTTTTGAATTTTAGGTTGACTGAGGATCTGAATTTACATTCAGCTATGGACAGAAGAATAATTCAGTCATCTTCAGTCTGTAAATATATCTCCTACAAGGAAACTCTCTGTTTTCTAAATAAGGGAAGGAGGCGGAATAGATGTCAGAGAGGGCTTTAACCACCCTTTGAGGTTTCACTGAAACAGCAGAATTTGAGCAGTTCCTTTTATGTCAGCATCCATGAACCTAGTAATTCATGGTATATTTAAATGATGGCTTTCGAGAACATAGTCGATGTTGTTATTATGCAGAACAATCAGTTGGTTACGGAGTATTACCAGTTGTCAAAGCACGGCTTAGTTGTTTATAAAATACTCTGTGTTTTCTGATGTCCATGTCAGGAAATTTTTTTTTTTAAAAGATTTTATTTATTTATTTGAGAGAGAGAATGAGATAGAGAGAGAGGGCATGAGAGGGGGGAGGGTCAGAGGGAGAAGCAGACTCCCCGCTGAGCAGGGAGCCCGATGCGGGACTCGATCCTGGGACTCCAGGATCATGACCTGAGCCGAAGGCAGTGGCTTAACCAACTGAGCCACCCAGGCGCCCCATGTCAGGAAATATTAATAAGACAAATTATTCTTCATTAATTTTAGGACCCTGTATAAATCTTTTCCAGTTCAATGTCTCACTTTCCCTTTAAAAGTCCTCAGAGTTTGCAGATTCCTTTCTGTTTTGTTTAGGAACAGTGTTGATACCAGCGCTGGAGGGCTTATGAGCTGATCAGTTCAGACCTGGGTTCAGCAGTCAGTTTAGCACCAATTTGGTGCTCAGAATGGAGGGATCCAAGAAACAACTTGTCTCTGTTCTTCTAGTTTTACAGCCGTTTTGGAGAAACATGATATACCCCCTGTCCGTCTGCTACGCAGCACCACACATGCAATAAATAATCAATGCACACCTAACTCATGATACAAGATTTGTCACCAGGGTGGTGGCACCTATCCCGAGTGCCAGGTGAGAGGGGGCCAGGCTTCTAGGCGTATCTCGTCTTGTACGGCAGAAGCTCCGTGTGGTCAGATGGAAACTGGCAGTGGGCTTGGCTCCTTCGCTCCCTTGACATCAGGAGCCAGCGCCCATTAGGGTTCAGCTCCCCTGCCCATCTCCTCTCAGAGTTGTCCTTGCCTGTGCATTCCCGTCTTTCCCAATCCTACTATTGTCCTGCCTGAACTCTGTGGCAACCCCCAAATTCAGCATGTTCTTGCCCAAACTGTCCCCTCCTGTCAGCCTCTCTGCATCGTCCCTGAGACATGAGCTGTTCTCTCTGGCTCCCTTCTCTTGTGTCTCTTGGCTGGCAGCCAGCTGTCCCGGCATCACACCCATTCCTGTTTCTGCTCTTCCTCCTGTCACTTCTGCTGGTCTCACCGGCCCCGCCGTGCTGGCTCATATCCCTTCCTGACACCGTTGCTCTCTTGACCTTCCTCCCTCAGAGCTCACAGTGCCCTCGCTTCTCCTTGTGCTAAGTCTGCTCTCCTGAGCCCTCCTCACCTCTGCTCATCCCCTCCACTCTGCTGACTCAGATCCTATGTCAGGGTCCCTCAAGCCTGATGCTCTTCGCTGCTCTGAATTCAGTGCCAATTACCTCCCATATTGTACCACAGGCTTTCTTTGCTTCCCTGAATTTGTCAGTTCAGGGAAGCCATTTTTGCCTACTACACAAGCCACCAGTAAAAGTTGGGGGGGTTTATCCTTTAGCTAATCATCTGTGGCTTAAATTTTCACATACTAACCAAATCTAAAGTTATCTTAAAACAAGTGTTAAGATGTATTAGCACTTCCCAGTGAATTTTTTTAAAGAATATTTATTTATTTATTTATTTTTTGAGAGAGCGAGAGAGCATGTGCGTGCACGCAAGCGTGGGCAGGGGCAGAGTCAGAGAATGTCCAGCAGACTACCACTGAGTGTGGAGCCCACCACAGGGCTCGATCCCACGACCCTGAGATCATGACCTGAGCTGAAATCAAGAGTCAGATGCTTAACCGACAGCCACCCAGGCGCCCCCCACAATGAATTTAAAGGTTTATACTACATACTATTGAATGGTTATTGGAATAATCACATTCTTATGTGTGAATGGGCTAATCATGCTGACCTCACTGCTCTTAGAAGTGTCCATGTGTACGTACCAGAGGACACTGTGCAGAGGCAGATTTCAACTAGCGCCGTGGGTAGTTTTTGTCTTTTTTTTTTTTTCTTTTTAGATTTTATTTATTTTATTTATTTTATTTATTTATTTGACAGAGGGAGACACAGCGAGAGCAGGAACACAAGCAGGGGGAGTGGGAGAGGGAGAAGCAGACCTCCCGTCTAGCAGGGAGCCCGATGCGGGGCTCGATCCCAGGATCCTGGGATGATGACCTGAGCTGAAGGCAGACGCCCAACGACTGAGCCACCCAGGCGCCCTGTCATGGTTTTTTTTTTTTAATTGAAGTATAATTAACATACAGTATTAGCTTCAAGTGTACAGTATATTGATTCAACATTCTACACATTATTCACTGCTCATCACGATAAACGTACTCTTAAGCCCCTTCACCTATTTCACCCCTCCCTCTCACTCATCTCCCCTCTGGCAACCAGTTTGTTCTCTGTATTTAAGAGGCTGGTTTTTTTTTTGTCTCTTTTTTCTTTCATTCTTTGTTTCTTAAATTCTACGTATGAGTGAAATCATATGGTATTTGTTTTAGTCTGGCTTATTTCACCTAGCATTACACCCTGTAGGTCTGTCTATGTTGTTGCAAATGGCAAGATTTCATTCTTTCTATGGCTGAATAATATTCCATTGTATATATACACCACATCTTCTTTACCCATTCATCTATTGGACACGTGGGCTGCATATCATGGCTATTGTAAATAACGCTGCAATAAAGATGGGGTGCATATATCTTTTCAAATTAGTGTCTTCATTTTCTTTGGGTAAATACCCAACAGTGAAATTACTGGATCATATGGTAGTTCTATTTTTAATTTTTTTAGGTACCTCCAGACTGTTTTCCATACTGGCTGCACCAATTCACATTCCCACCAACAGTGCACAAGGGTTCCTTTTTCTCCACATCCTCATTAACACTTGTTACTTCTTGTCTTCTTGATTTTAGCCATTCTGACTGGCGTGAGGTGGTATCTCATTGAGGTTTTGATTTGCATTTCCCTGATGACTAGTAACGTTGAGGATCTTTTCATGTGTCTGTTGGCTATCTGTATGTCTTCTTTAGAAAAATGTCTATTCAGATCTAGTGCCCATTACAATTGGATTACTTGTTTTGGGGGTGTTGGGTTGTGTAAGTTCTTTATATATTTTAGATATCAATCCCTTATCAGATATATTATTTGCAAATATCTTCTCCCATTCAGTAGGTTGCCTTTTTGTTTCATTGATGGTTACCTTTGTTGTGCAAAAAGCTTTTTATTTTGGTGTTGTCCCAGTAGTTTAGTTTTGCTTTCATTTCTCTCAGGAGACATAGCCAGAAAAACGTTTTGACTGAAGTCAGAGAAATTACTGCCTGTGTTTTCTTCTAGGAGTTTTATTGTTTTGGGTCTCTTTCAATCCATTTTGTGTTTATTTTTGTGTATGGGATAAGAAAGTCCAGTTTTATTCTTTTTTATGTAACTGTCCAGTTTTCTCAACACCATTTGTTGAAGAGACTCTCTTTTCCTCATTATATATTCTTGTCTCCTTTGTTGTAGATTAATTGATCATATGAGGATGGATTTATTTCTGGGCTCTGTATTCTGTACTATTGATCAACATGTCTCTTTCTTTCTTTTTTTCAATGAGAAAGTGAGCACAAGTGTGCAGGAGAGGGAGAAAGAGAATCCCAAGCAGGCTCCACGCCCAGCATAGAGCCTGACATAGGGCTCGATCTCTCAACCCTGAGATCATGACCTGAGCCAAAACCAAGAGTCGGACGCTTAACCAACTGAGCCACCTAGGTGCCCCTCAATGTGTCTCTTTCTGTTTTGATTCCTACAGCTTTGTAGTATATCTTGAAATCTGGGATTATGATACCTCCTGCTTTGTTCCTTCTCAAGATTGCTTTAATAATTTGGCATCTTTTGTGGTTCCACACAAGTTTTAGAATTATTGTAGTTCTATGAAAAATGCTGTTGGTATTTTGGTAGGGATTGTAAATCTGTAGATTGGTTTGGGTAGTATGACATTTTAACAATATTAGTTCTTCCAATCCATGAGCATGGAATATCCTTCCACTTGTTTGTGTTGTCTTTAGTTTCTTTCATCAGTGTTTTATAGATTTTGGAGTACAGGTTTTTCACTTCTTTGGTTAAGTTTATTCCTAGATATTTTATTTTTGGTGCAATTGTAAATGGGATTGTTTTCTTAATTTCTCTTTCTGTTGCTTCATTGTTAGTGTATAGGAATGCAAGATTACTATATATTAATTTTATACCCTGTGACTTTACTGAATGCATTTATCAGTTCTAGTAGTTTTGTGATGGAATCTTTAGGGTTTTCTATATGTAGTATCATGTCATCTGCAAATAGGGTAAGTTTTACTT
The DNA here is from genome assembly GCF_054177405.1 of Leptonychotes weddellii. NCBI lineage: Eukaryota > Metazoa > Chordata > Mammalia > Carnivora > Phocidae > Leptonychotes > Leptonychotes weddellii. Next base: position 414,929 of record NC_138382.1, read on the forward strand.
CTTCCTCACCAATTTGGATGCCTTTTATTCCTTTTTCTTGTCTGATTGCCATGGCTAGGACTTCCAGTACGTGTTGAATAGAGTAGTGAGATTGAACATCCTTGTCTTATTCCTGACCTTAAAAGGAAAGCTCTTAGTTTTTCCCCATTGAGTATGATGTTTGCTGTGGGTTTTTCATATATGGTCTTATTAGGTTGAAGTATGTTCCTTCTAAACCTATTTTGTTGAGGGATTTTTTTTTTTAAGATTTTATTTATTTGAGAGAGATAGAGAGTAGAGCACAAGCAGGGGGAGGAACAGAGGGAGAGGAAGAAGCAGGCTCCCCGCAGAGCAGGGAGCCCCATGCGGGACTCGATCCCAGGACCCTGAGATCACGAAGGCAGACGCTTAACTGACTGAGTCACCCAGGCGCCTCTGTTGAGGGTTTTTTATCATGAGTGGGTGTTGTGCTTTGTCAGATGCATTTTCTGTGTCTGTTGAGATGATCTATGATTTTTATCCTTTCTCTAATTGATGTAATGTATCACGTTGATTGATTTGCAAATATTGAAGCATCCTTGCATCCCTGGATTAAATCCCACTTGATCATGGTGAATTATTTGTTTAACATATTTTTGGATTTAGGTGCTAATATTTTGAGGATTTTTGCATCTGTATTCATCAGAAATCTTAATATGGACTTTTCTAATAATAGGGGACCTTAACACCCCACTTACAGCATCAATGGACAGATCATCCAGACCAAAATTCAACACAGAAACAGTGGCTGTGAACAACACATTTGACCAGATGGACCTAATAGATATATTCAGAACAGTCCATCCAAAACCAGCAGAATACATATTCTTTTCAAGTGCACATGGAACATTCTCCAGAATAGGGCACATATTAGGTCACAAAACAAGTCTCAAGATTGAAAATATATCATGTATTTTTTTCTGATCACAACACTATGAAACTAGAAATCAAAAGAAAAAGTCTGAAAATTACATGGAGACTAAATAACATGCTGCAAACCAATGAATGGGTCAGCCAAGAAATGAAAGAGGAAATCAAAAAAGTACATGGAGACAAATGAAAACACAACGGTCCAGAATCACTGGGATGCAGGAAAAGCTGTTCGAAGAGAGAAGTTTAGAGCAATACAGGCCTACCGCAAGGAGCAAGAAAAATCTCAAATAACCTAACCTTACACAGAAAGGAGCTAGAAAAAGAAGAACAAAACCCAAAACCAGTAGAAGGAAAGAAATAATAAAGATTAGAGCAGAAATAAATGAAATAGAGTAAAAAGCAATAGAACAGATCAATGAAACCAGCAGTTGGTTTTTTGAAAAAGTAACAAAATTGATAAACTTTTTACCAGGCTCATCAAGAAGAAAGGAGACAGAACTCAAATAAAATCAGAAATGAGAGAGGGGACATAATAGCTGACACCACAGAAATATAAAGGATTATAAGAGAGTATTAGGAAAAATTATTTCCCAACAAATTGGACAACCCTGAAGAAATGGATAAATTCCTAGTAACATAAGCTCCCAAAACTGAAACAGGAAGAAATAGAAAATTTGAACACACCAGTAACCAGCAAAGACATTGAATCACTAATCAAAAAACTCCCAACAACAAATAAAAGTCCAGGACCAGACGGCTTCACAAGTGAATTCTACCCAACATTTAAAGAAGAGCTAATACCTATTCTCAAACTATTCCACAAAAATAAAAGAGGAAGGAAAACTTCCAAACTGATTCTTTTTTTTTTTTTTTTAAGGATTTTATTTATTTATTTGAGACAGAGAGAATGAGATACAGAGAGCATGAGAGGGAGGAGGGTCAGAGGGAGAAGCAGACTCCCTGCCGAGCAGGGAGCCCGATGCGGGACTCGATCCAGGGACTCCAGGATCATGACCTGAGCCGAAGGCAGTCGCTTAACCAACTGAGCCACCCAGGC